>NC_057795.1:454672633-454763586 GCF_018294505.1 Triticum aestivum | reverse complement strand
AAGGGGCTTCTCCCCCCAGCTTACATGGTCCCAGTTCGAGCCGGGATTGCCACCTATAATGGCGGAGAGCAAGCAGAGAGCGTCCCCAATCCCTCCAAAGGAGAGCGGGTATGCCTTGTCCCTTTTTTAATAAGAGGTCTCGGATTTCCAATTCATCCGTTTCTCCGGGGGCTCCTGGAGTTCTATGGCCTCCAGTTACACGACCTTACGCCTGCCTCCATATTGCATATTGCGGGCTTCGTAGCCCTTTGCGAGCTGTTTTTGGGCATCGAGGCCCATTTCGCGTTGTGGAAGAAGTTGTTCTGCCTCGTGCCCCGTTCTCAGGAGGGGTAGATATATCAAGTGGGCGGAGCCGAACTATGGCGCATCGCCGGGACCGGATATCTATCCGGAACCCCAAAGAAGGTGTCCGAAGACTGGCCTTCAGAATGGTTTTATATAGAAGACGTCCCTCTGTCGGACCCTGTATGGATCGGCCTCCCTAAGTTCGATAATGCTCCCTAGAAGAAGCGCCTGAGCTGGCGCCCACGGAGCCCTCAGAAGGAAAATGACAGGGACGTCCTTTACCTGATGAGCCGGATAAGGTTGTTAGCTCATTCCGGACTGACCATGATTGAGGTCATGGCCACATGCATTACACGGGGGGTGCAGCCGCTTCAGTACAGAGGCCACCCCATGTGGGATTTCAACGGGGAGGACGACGCCACCCGGTGCGGCCGTAAGGGGCCGGATTCGGCTGCCACTCTAATGAAGATCTTGTCTGCTTTGTACAAGGGAGAAGAGGAGGAATTCCTCCGCGTAAACCCACGGGGCGGATTTTCTATGTACAATCCTCCAAGCTGGGTAAGCGAACACCTTCACTTGCCCATCCATTTTCATATTCCCATAGTTAAGTACTTAGTCTAGCAATTTCAACGCAGGAGCTACGCCGGACTGTAAAGGAGATAAACAGCCCTCCTCCACAACCCGAGGACCCGGAACGGTCCCTCGACCCGGACTCCCAAGAGGACCCGGACTTATGTGTGGAGCTGATTGATGGGGTGTTTCATCAATTGAGTAAGGACAACACCTTAGTGGCCATTACGGCAGACTATCCCGGACTACTTCAAGCCTCAAAGGTAACTGAGACCGAAGTCCTAGTATTTTCAAGAGGATCCATCCGTGCTTATCTTCGTATACCAACGGCGTTTTTTGCAGGGGAAGTCCTTGAGGCAGAGGGCCGAGCCCGCGGCGGTTAGCCAACAAGGGCCATCGAGGCCCAGTGGGCTAAAAAGAAGTGCGGACCGGATCGAGACGCCGGCGCAACGGTACGGCGTGCAATTTTAATGCCCAGGGTTTATGCCGTCAAGGCATACTAACGCTCATGCTCTCTTCAGGAAGAAGATCGCCCGCCGGACTATGTCCACCGGCCGGGCTTCAAGGCCGGGTCCGGAAGCGAAGGCGAACACGGGGCGCGCACCGGACGCTCCTCCGACAGAGGATGCGGACGGGCTGTCTGCCACCAATTCCGAGGTGGAGAGTGCCATGAACCATAGGCGTCGCTGGACTATTCTTCGTGACGCTTGTTTTTTCCAAGAGGCATTGGACGCTTTTAATACGGGAGACGCGTACCTCCGTGCCGCTCAAAATGGTCTAGCCAGAGCCAAAGAGCAGTATGTAAAAGACATACGGGTGAGAAAATTTGATGGTTATATATGTCAGTAGCCCCCGAGACTTGAAACAATTAGAATGACTGATTTAAGGATCATTTATTATGCAGGATCTTACAGAAAAGAATACCCGACTATCCCAGGAGCTGGAAGAGTGCAAAGCCCAACTTGAGGCTGCACTGGCCGCAACAGGGAAGGCCAAAGAGACCCCCTCTGGTAATATACGCTTTGAAAGATAAGTATGTTGTGAAGTGCGGCATGTGTGCAATTCTGACAATAACAATGCAGATGGTGCCGGAGTGGATCCGGACAAGCAGCAACTCTTGCGCCAGTTAAAGACCGGCGAGAGCGTGCTTACAAGGGTGAGGCAAGAGAAGAACAAGCTTCAAGATGCCAACACCCAGCTGGGCGAGGAACTAAAGGATGTTCGTGCTCAGCTGTCAGACTCCGTGAAGGAGAATCGGCGGCTTCGACGCGGCATTTTTAGTAAGTGCTTGAACGAACTATGAAAAGAAGAATTCGGCGAGGAAGTTGAATTGACAGTGTTATGTCTATAGGTATGCTGACAGGTCGACCTGCGGAGGAAATGCCCGGTTCTACGGGCGACCTTCTTCCCGAGCTCTCACAACTGCACGAACGAGTTTGGCAGGTGATGCAAGGCATCGCCCAGGCCTTGTGGCCATCCGTCTCCGTGCTCGAAGGCCTTGGAGAGCTTGCAGAGAAGCTGAAGGGAGCGCGGCGGTGCTTCTGATTATGGAAGATATCAGCTTGCCGTCAAGGCGCCAGGGAAGCCTGGGCCATGGTGAAGACACGGTACACGAAGGCTGACCCAAACCACATGGCCAAGGTCGGACCTGTGGGGCCCGATGGGAAGGAAATCCCTCTCAGTTTAGTGTACGGCCAGGTAGAGTTGGCCGCAAAATATTCCCAACAGGATTGTAAACTAGACAGCCTGTTGGATGGT
Organism: Triticum aestivum; assembly: GCF_018294505.1. Lineage (NCBI taxonomy): Eukaryota > Viridiplantae > Streptophyta > Magnoliopsida > Poales > Poaceae > Triticum > Triticum aestivum. Next base: position 454,760,973 of record NC_057795.1, on the reverse strand, counting down.
ATTGAATAGGAATATACCCAATCAAATTGACTATGTAATTTAAAATGACATGAAAAATGCCTTCTAGCCGGATTGTAGATCGTTTGTCATAGTGGACCTTTTCGCTTCAACCTCGGGACCCGATAGTCCAGAGTGTGTCCGAATACCCTCTCGGTTATGTAAGAACCGGGGCATGCGTGGAGACCAGGCGTAGGGGTCATTAGTGCTTTATCAAACAAGTGCCCAACTAGTTATGTTATATTACATGGTTAGTAAGAAACATCTTCCAGGGAGAATAGTTCTGTTAGGGGTTCCTTTCCCTGGGAGGCATGCCCTAAAGTGCATGTCCGAACTGCGAAAAAAGCAGAAAACCATCTGGGGCAGATAAATAAACAAGGTATAAATCATCTTTTAGTTCACCGACCGAATATTCCCTTAAGAATGCTAGATTTCGGCTTCACCTAGTCTGAGGTACACATCCGGCTGACCCGGCAGTAACAATCGCAGAGGTGCTCCCTTTACCACCTAGCCGAACAATCGGGAACGTAGGGGTAAGCACAGGAGCCAGGCAACCCAGCTTGGCCAAAATTTAAGTCATATCGATGCATATAATGGTGAATAAAAGGTACATGCGGAAGTGTGACATATGTGTTGGGCACGAGGCCCGTATAAACAAGCTTCTGTTAAAGAAGCCCCCAGGTATAGTGAGTGTGGATAGCGCGTTAATTGTGTGCGAGTGAGGCGCAAACGAGCCCTTAGAAGGATGTAATAGAAAAAGAGGGAGAAGGAGAGAAATATAAGACAACTAATGTGTAAAAAATAGATAGAGGAAGGAGACGAACACAGAGTCCGGCGCTAGGCGTAGAATCTTCGTAGGCGTGCTGCGTTCCATGGGTTCGGCTCGAGTCGGTTATCCGATGCATTTCGCAGACGGTACGCTCCACCAGTCAGGACTTGGTCGATTATGAAGGGGCCTTCCCATTTGGGCTTGAGTTTGTCCTTTTTCTTGTCCGGGGGCGTAGAACTAATTCACCAACATTGTATGTTTTGGCCCGTACTTCTCTGCTTTGGTATCTTTGAGCCTGCTGTTGATAGAATGCGGAACGGGCTTTCGCCACATCGCGCTCCTCCTCCAATGTGTCCAAGCTGTCCTGCCGATCGAGTTCGGCTTCTCTTTCTTCATACATGCGCACTCGAGGTAAATCATGAATTATGTCGCAGGGCAGGACTGCCTCTGTGCCGTATACCATAAAAAATGGTGTGAATCCGGTAGTGCGATTCGGCGTGGTCCGCAGCCCCCAGAGTATGGAGTCGAGCTCCTCTACCCAGTGCGTGTTAGATTCCTTGAGGGACCGCACTAGCCTGGGTTTGATGCAGCTCATGATTTGACCATTTGCCCGTTCGACTTGACCGTTAGTTTGTGGGTGATAGACTAAAGCGTAGTCGAGCTTGATGCCCATGTTTTTGCACCAGAGTTTTACCTCGTCGGCCATAAAGTCCATGCCGTTATCAGTGATGATGCTATGGGGGACGCCGTAACGGTGTACGACCCCTGATATGAAGTCTATCACTGGTCCGGATTCTGCCGTCTTGACAGGCTTGGCCTCTATCCATTTGGTGAATTTGTCAACCCTGACCAATAAGTATTTTTGCTTGTGGGTTCCCCCTTTAAGGGGTCCAACCATGTCAAGCCCCCAGACCGCGAAGGGCCAGGTGATGGGTATAGTTTGGAGGGCGGTGGATGGCATATGGCTTTGGTTAGCAAATAATTGGCAACCGACGCATCGTTGGACTAAGTCCTGAGCATCTGCCCAGGCCGTCGGCCAATAAAATCCAGTACGGACGGCCTTGCTTACAAGGGCCCGGGCTGCGGTGTGGTGCCCGCCGAGTCCGGCATGAATTTCAGCCAGAAGGTTCCGCCCTTCCTCTTGAGAGATACACCTTTGAAGGACTCCGGTGGTGCTTTTCTTATAAAGCTCTCCTTCATGGACTTTGTAGGCTTTAGATCGCCGTGCTATGCAGCGTGCCTCGTTTTGGTCCTCGGGGAGTTCCTGCCTAGTTAGGTAGGCTAAGAATGGTTCTGTCCACGGGGCAATGACTGCCATTATTACGTGGGCTGATGATGTTACTTCGTTGGTAGAGCCTCCCGTTGTGTCAGAATGTTCGGTGTCAGGTGGTGCGGCTGAGTCCGGGTTGTTATTTCTGGACTCCCCTTCCCATTGTAAGGATGGCTTGAATAGCCTCTCCAAGAAAATGTTGGGGGGGGGGACTGCATCGCGCTTTGCGCCGATGCGTGCCAAGACGTCTGCTGCCTGATTGTTTTCCCGGGCTATATGGTGAAATTCGAGCCCCTCGAACCGAGCTGATATTTTTAGGACGGCATTGCGATAAGCTGCCATTTTCGGATCCTTGGCATCAAAATCTCCATTTATTTGGTATATCGCGAGGTTCGAATCCCCACGCACCTCTAGGCGTTGAATGCCCATGGAGACTGCCATCCGGAGACCATGTAGAAGGGCCTCGTATTCGGCTGCATTGTTAGAGTCCGTATACATTATCTGGAGTACATATTGAACTGTATCTCCTGTTGGGGACGTCAGAACGACGCCAGCCCCCAGACCCTCTAGCATTTTGGAGCCGTCGAAGTGCATGATCTAGTTGGAATATGTGCCGTACTCTTTAGGGAGTTCGGCTTCAGTCCATTCAGCGACAAAGTCGGCCAAAACTTGCAACTTGATAGCTCGCCGTGGCTTATAGGTTATGTCGAACGGGAGGAGCTCAATGGCCCATTTGGCAATCCGGCCCGTCGCGTCGCGGTTGTTTATAATATCATTAAGAGGTACTTCAGAGGCTACTGTTATTGAACACTCTTGAAAGTAGTGTTATAGCTTCCGGGACGCCATGAACACTGCGTACGCTATCTTTTGGTAATGCGGGTACCGTGACTTGCATGGGGTGAGGACAGTGGACACGTAGTAGACTGGTTTTTGAAGGGGGAATTTGTGTCCGTCCGTTTCTCGTTCGACGATGAGCACTGCGCCTACAACTTGATGAGTTGCCGCAATGTATAATAGCATTGGTTCGTTGATGTTAGGCACAGCCAGGACCGAGTTTGTTGCCAATATGGCTTTTATTTCTTAGAGTCCGACTGTGGCAACATCCGTCCACTCGAAGTGTTCGGTGCGCCGGAGGAGGCGATAAAGGGGTAATGCCTTTTCTCCCAAGCGGGAGATGAAGCGGCTTAGAGCCGCCACGCATCCAGTCAATTTTTGTATTTGTTTGAGGTCCTTTGGAATATCCAATTGTGACAGAGCTCGGATCTTGGCTGGGTTTGCTTCAATTCCTCTACCGGAGACAATGAAGCCCAAGAGCTTTCCGGCTGGTACGCCCAAAACGCATTTTTCCGGGTTAAGCTTGATGTCATATGTTCGGAGGTTATCGAACGTGAGCCTCAAGTCGTCTACTAGAGTTTCGACATGCTTGGTTTTGACGACCACGTCATCCACGTATGCTTCAACTGTTTTGCCGATCTGGTTGGCCAGACATGTCTGAATCATGCACTGATATGTTGCGCCGGCGTTTTTGAGCCCGAAGGGCATTGTGTTGAAGCAGAATGGGCCGTATGGGGTGATAAATGCCGTTGCCGCTTGGTCTGGCTCTGCCTTCTTAATTTGATGGTAGCCAGAGTATGCGTCGAGGAAACACAATGAATCGTGTCCTGCGGTAGCGTCGATGATTTGATCAATGCGGGGGAGGGGAAAGGGATACTTTGGGCAAGCCTTGTTGAGGTCCTTGAAATCGACGCATAGGCACCAGGATTTGTCCTTCTTTGGTACCATCACCAGGTTTGCTAGCTAGTCCGGATGTTTTATATCTCTGATGAATCCGGCTTCCAGTAGTTTGGCTAGCTCCTCTCCCATGGCTTGTCTCTTAGGTTCAGAGAAATGCCGAAGAGCCTGCTTAACAGGCTTGAATCCTTTTAGGATGTTTAGGCTGTGCTCGGCCAACCTGCGTGGGATTCCTGGCATGTCTGAAGGGTGCCAGGCAAAAATGTCCCAATTTTCGCGTAGGAATTCTCGTAGTGTGGCGTCTACATTAGGGTTTAATTGTGCCCCAATGGAGGCCGTTTTTGTAGGGTCCGTTGGATGGACTTGGAATTTGACTATTTCGTCTACCGGTTTAAAGGAGGTGGAGTTGGATCTCTTGTCGAGTATCACGTCGTCCCTGTCCACCGTGGAGCACAGCGCGGTCAGTTCCTCGGCCGTTAGGGCTTCGGATAATGCCTCAAGGGCCAGTGCAGATGTCTTGTTTTTGGCGCAGAGTGCTATGTCCGGGTTACTAGCAAGAGTGATGATTCCATTGGGTCTGGGCATTTTGAGCTTCATGTACCCGTAATGGGGTATAGCTTGAAAAAATTGTGAATGCCTCTCGCACTAACAGAGCATGGTATCCGCTGCTGAATGGGGCCACTTGAAATGTGACCTCCTTGGACTTGTAATTATCCGGCGTGCCGAACACCACATCCAGTGTGATTTTTCCTATACAACATGCTTCCCGACTGGGGATTATTCCTCTAAAGGTTATGTTGCTTCGCTCAATGCGGCTCCAGTCTATTTCCATTTTTCGAAGGGTTTCCTCATAAATGAGGTTCAATCCGCTGCCACCGTCCATGAGTACCTTGGTAAGTCGAAAGCCGTCCACTATCGGACTGAGGACCAATGCGGCTGGTGCTCGGGCTGTTCGGAATTTAGGTTCGTCACTAGCATTGAAGGTAATAGCCGTGTCACTCCATGGGTTTATTGTTTCTACCTTGTAGACTTTGGTAAGGCTATGGAGTGTTTGTTTCCGCATATTGTTTGATGCGAAAGTCTCGAAGACTGTTGATACCGTACTGGTATTCCTGGGCTGGTGCTCTGCGGATTCTGGAGTTAGAAGCTCCTCGCCACTTCTGGCCACCTGCCGGAGTATCCAACATGCTCTAAGGCTATGAGTTGGTGTGATGCCCTCTGTACTATGAATTTTACAGGGTCCATTGAGCCATCCCTCCAGTACGGTTCCATACCCTATAGAGGGTTTTTGTTTTTTGGTGATTAACCCCTGTGCATGGCGATAATGCGCCCTTTTATTTCGGACTAGGGTGGTATTCAGGGCCGGATCGTCCCAGAATTTTATTTCGGTTTTCCAGACACTTTCCATCGCACAGTATTTTCGTACCATGGATGCCAAGTCAGCGAAGTGTGTAATATCACGGCGACTTATGGCGTTGAGGATTCCGATGTCATGCAATTATTGCAGAAGGATGAAATTGCATCCTCCTCGGGGCAGTCCTTTATCCTGTTCATAACCAGGAGGAATCTGGCCCAGTAATGATGTAGTGTTTCCGTGGGCTCTTGCCGAATTTGGGATAGATCCCTTATGTTAGGGTGGGCGTGTGGAGTTAAATCCGAAACCTCGCCCGATCTGAGGCTCAGGGGCCAAGGAGTTTCTGAATTCGGAAGCTTGGGTTCTTGGATGTTGTCCAATGAATCTGGCCCGCTGCCTGACTTTAGGTTCAGGGCTTAAGTGACGTCCTCCCCTCCGCGGGTATCCGGCTTGGAGGGATCGGGAATCCGGACATATTTGGTCCTTAAGATGGGTATAGACTCGCCGCATTGTTCCTCCACCACTGCGACGTGGTGGGTGACCTGGGGAGAGTCAATTTCTCTTGGATCAGGTTTAAGCCCAATCTAATCATAGTCTATAGTGACTCCCAGGGCGGCGATGCGATCCAAGAGCTCGTTTAAGGAAGAGAGCTTCATCGGATCTAACTGCTCGGCGAGTTCCGAGTCAACGTGGAGATTGCTTTCGATGACCCGAGAAGTCATCGTCGGCGCGGCGGCCGAACAAGCGGTCATAAGAAAACCGCCTAGCCGGAGAGCCTGGCCGATAGCCAAAGCTCCTTTAGCAACAGCGCCGTCTTTAAAGACGGGATGTGGCATCCTTCCTTATGGCGACGGCACAGTGGAACTCTCAATGAAAGCACTAATGTCGGTGTCAAAACCGGCAGATCTCGGGTAGGGGGTCCCGAACTGTGTGTCTAGGTGGATGGTAACATGAGACAAGGGACACGATGTTTTTACCCAGGTTCGGGCCCTCTCGATGGAGGTAAAACCCTACTCCTGCTTGATTAATATTGATGATATGGGTAGTACAAGAGTAGATCTACCACGAGATCAGAGAGGCTAAACCCTAGAAGCTAGCCTATGGTATGATTGTTGTTCGTCCTACGGACTAAAACCCTTTGGTTTATATAGACACCAGAGAGGGCTAGGGTTACACAAAGTCGGTTACAATGGGAGGAGATCTACATATCCGTATCGCCAAGCTTGCCTTCCACACCAAGGAAAGTCCCATCTGGACACGGGACGAAGTATTCAATCTTGTATCTTCATAGTCCGGGAGTCCAGCCAAAGGTCATAGTCCGGCCATCCGGACACCCCCTAATCCAGGACTCCCTCAGTCATCATCAGAATCTTCATAGGCTAGTCCTCTAGGGTTAGCCATCACGATCTCGAGGTAGATCAACTCTTGCAGTCTTCATACTCGTCGAATATAATCAAGCAGGAGTAGGGTCTTTCCTCCATTAAGAGGGCCCGAACCTGGGTAAACATTGTGTCCCCTGACTCCCTATTACCATGATCTCTAGACGCACAGCTTGGCCCCCCCTTGTCGGTGTCAAAACCGGCGGATCTCGGGTAGGTGGTCCCGGACTGTGCATCTAAGGCTAATGGTAACAAGAGGCGGGGGACACAATGTTTACCCAATTTCGGGCCCTCTCTATGGAGGTAATACCCTATTTGCTGCTTGATTGATCTTGATGATATGAGTATTACAAGAGTTGATCTACCACAAGATCGTAGAGGCTAAACCCTAGAAGCTAGCCTGTGATTATCAATGTTCTCGTCCTACGGACTAAACCCTCCGGTTTATATAGACACCGGAGGGGCTAGGGTTACAACAGAGTCGGTTACGGAGAAGGAAATCTACATATCTGAATTGCCAAGCTTGCCTTCCACGCAAAGGAGAGTCCCACCCGGACACGGGATGACGTCCTCAATCTTGTATCTTCATAGTCCAACAGTCCGGCATAAGCTTGTAGTCCAGCTGTCTGAGGACCCCCTAATCCAGGATTCCCTCAGTAGCCCCTGAACCAGGCTTCAATGACGATGAGTCTGGCGTGCAGATTGTCTTCGGCATTGCAAGGCGGGTTCCTTCTCCGAATACTCCAAAGAAGATCTTGAACACAAGGATCGTGTCCGGCTCTGCAAAATAAATTCCACATACCACCATAGAGAGCACAATATTCCACAAGTCTAATCTGCTGACAACTTTTCATAGCATGACATCACGCCATGGCCTGGTCATTATTCGAACCGTTTTTCCCAACCTGCTACTGCACATTTTGTGAGGCGGTTTCATAGGCACGTCTTGTCGAATCAGAGATCGTGTCCCCTTATCATGGGATACTCATCAATACGGGTATGGGTAACCCAACCACGCCATCAACATGGCGCTTGGGGAATAAGTGAGTTTATGGGGCAAGTGGGGAGGCACACAGTTTCTACTGCCCTTTATAAAGAGATAAGGATTCCCCTTTTTCACCCATGCCTTCTTCCTCTGCTCATCCATTCTCTCTCACTTGAGCTCCAACGCCCAAGCGTTCGTCTTCTCCGCCCACAAAGGCCCTCCGAAAATGTCCGAATCCGGAGGAGGCAAGTGGATGGCCTCTACTGTCCGAGAGAAGGATATCAAAAAGCTTCGGGCGGTCGGGTAGCTAGCCAAGAAAATCAGCCATCGCCTCCCGATGGAGGGACAGATCGTCCCTACTCCAGAACCCCATGAGAGGGTTGTATTCCTCCCTCACTTTGTCCGCGGCCTAGGGTTTCCCCTCCACCTGTTCGTTCGCGGCATCATGTATTACTACGGGATCGATTTTCATGATCTATCCCCCAATTCCTTCCTCAACATCTCAACATTCATCGTCATGTGTGAGGCCTTCCTCCGCATCTCGCCACACTTCGGCTTATGGTTGAAGATTTTTAATGTGAAGCCCAAGGTAGTGAGCGGCGAGCATGCTGAGTGCGGAGCTGCCATGGTGAGCAAGATGCCCAATGTCACATGGCCATCAGGTACTTTCAATGATTCTGTCAAAGGGTGGCAACAGCAGTGGTTCTACGTCACTGAGCCGCGTGGCACAAAATGGGCCGCAGCTCCCGAATTCTGATCCGGAGCTCCTCTCCGGCTTATGTCCTGGCCCAAGAAGGGCCTGAACTGGTCTTCACCCGACGAGTTGTCAGTGCTCCAGACGCGTGTTAAGGATATGGAAGACAAGAATATCAAACTTGTCAATGTAGTCCAGGTGATGTTAGTTCGCCGGATTCTCCCTTGCCAACACAGGGCCTGCAATTTATGGGAATTCGACCCGACCAAGCACCAGACCCTGGTAGAGTTCTTTGGCTCATCGCACAAAGACATCTGGAAGGTGCTCTTTAACTCCGGCAAATCGTGACCGGACCCAGCCGAGGACCGCGGGTATCAATTGTCCCACCCTGCAAGTTCGGTAAGTCATTGTATGTTGGCAAGTCATACGTTTTATTTGCATAATCCAAGGGAAATGCTTAATGTGTTTTCAACAACTCTCCTAGGGCTAGACGAAGAAGGCGGGGCGGATCTACTGTCCGGCCCCATTGCCAGAAGAACCAGCCGGCCCACTTCTGACAAAGATGTTGGTCTCGGCGCCTTATAAGGCGCCGAAGAAGAAAGCCGAGAAGGAGGCCAAAGAGACCAGAGGCGGTCTTCGTCGCCCCGGCACTTTGGACACAACATTCGAAGACTCCTACGCCCGCTCTTCCTCCGAAGAGGACGAGGAAGAGGAGGAAAACCAATCCCCCCCAGCGAGGGGAAGAAAGAAAAGGCCGGCCTCCACACCCTTGCAGGCCAAGTCACCTAAGAAGGGGAAAACTCCCCTTCCGGATGAGTCCGCGACCACTACCAATAGTAGCCCGGAGTGGGATCCCAGGGTCCAGCCCCTGGTGAAATCGTGAGTATATAAAATCCGAACACGTTTGCGCATCCAGACTCACTATTGTGTGATATTTCAATCATTGAGCCACACTGTTTTGCAGTCCGGCGAGGTCCCACACCGAACAATCCTCATCGGAGGATTTACTGGGCTCGGATGCTATGGACAGCGGGACACCTGTCGGTGTCAAAACCAGCGGATCTTGGGTAGGGGGTCCCGATCTGTGCATCTTAGGCTGATGGTAACAGGAAGCAAGGGACACAATGTTTACCCAGGTTCGGGCCCTCTCGATGGAGGTAAAACCCTACTTCCTGATTGATTAATATTGAAGATATGAGTAGTACAAGAGTAGATCTACCACGAGATCGTAGAGGCTAAACCCTAAGAGCTAGCCTATGATGGTATGATTGTAATTGTGATTAGCCTTCTAAGGACCATCCCCTCCGGTTTATATAGACACCGGAGAGGGCTAGGATTTACATGGATTCGGTTACAAGGAAGGAAATATAATACCCGGATCACCAAGCTTGTCTTCCACGCAAAGGAGAGTCCCATCCGGACATGGGCCAAAGTCTTGAGTCTTCTATCTTCACCCTTCGATAGTCCAGACGATGTATATAGTCGGGTTGTCTGGATACCCCCTAATCCAGGATTCCCTCCATAGCCCCTGAACCAGGCTTCAATCACGATGAGTCCGGCGCGCAGTCTTGTCTTCGGCATTGCAAGGCGGGTTCCTTCTCCGAACACTCCAAGGTTATTATTGAACACATAGACCGTGTCCGGATCTGCAAAATGATCTTCACATACCACCGTAGAGAGAATGATACTTCATCTGACAACTTTTTAGACAACGTGATATGCCATTAAGCCAGGTCATTATTCGAACCATTTTTCCACAACCGGCCACAACACGCATTGCGAGGCGGTTTCCTTGACACGTCCTGTCAAAGCAGAGATCATGTCCCCTTATCATGGGATTCTCATCAATATGGGTATGGGTAATCCCCCCGTGCCATCAATCGTGGCGCTTGGGAAGTAAGCGATTCTCAACAGGCTAGTGGGGAGGCGCACCACTTTCGTCGCCTCTATAAAGGGATAAGAGTTCCCCATTCTTACCCACGCCTTCTTCCTCCTCTGCTCACTCTTGCCTCCTCGAGCTCCAGCGCCCTAGTCCAAGTCTTCTCCACACAGCTAAACATGTCCGGAGCAGGAGGCAAATGGGTGGCTTCCACTGTGAAGGAGAAGAACATCGCAAGTCTTCGGGCGGCCAGATACTTGGCCGCAGACATAGCGCACAGGCTACCAGACGGCGGGTAGGTCATTCCAACTGCAGGACCCCATGAGAGGGTCGTGTTTCTTGCCCACTTCGTCCGTGGACTGGGGTTTCCACTCCACCCCTTCGTCCGCGGGCTCATGTTCTACTACGGGCTAGATTTCCATGATCTAGCCCCGAACTTCGTCCTCAACATCTCGGTGTTCATAGTCGTATGCGAGGCTTTCCTCTGCATCAAGCCTCATTTCGGCTTGTGGCTGCAAACCTTCTGCGTGAAGCCGAAGATTGTGAGCGGCCAGCAAGCGGAGTGCAGAGAAGCCATGGTGGGAAAAATGCCTAACGTCACCTGGCTTGACGGCTCCTTTACGGAAACCATGAAGGGGTGGCAATCGGGGTGGTTCTACATCACCGAGCCGCGCGACGCCAACTGGGTGGCGGCCCCTGAGTTCCGATCTGGAACCCCTATGCGGCTCACCTCCTGGGAACAGAAGGGCCTGTTATGGGGCGAATCTATAGAGCTGACCGGACTCGTCAACTGCATCAAGGGCATGAAGGACAAGAATATCAAGCTTGTCAACGTGGTCATGCTCGTTCGCCGGATCCTGTCATGCCAAAGGCGGGCATTCAATCTGTGGGAGTTCGTCCCGGACGAACACCAGACGCTTCAGAAGCTCTACGGCATGAAGCACAAAAACGCATGGAAGGCGTTGTTCAAGGCCTCTGAAGTACCTCCTCCCATATTCGAGGACCGTGGGCTCCACGCTGCACGGCGTCCTATTCAGGTGAGTTCTTAGGCCGCCACCGGATTCGGTTTTTCCCAATACATTCATGGGGGAGCCTTAAGTAATTGTGTATATTTGTGCAGGATTATGTGGAGACAGCAGAGCGGATTGACTGTCCGGCTCCGCTGCCAGAAAGCCCAGCTAATGATCTTCTAACGAAGATGCTGGTCCCGACGCCCAATAAGGGGCCGGAGAAGAAGGCCGATAAGAACGCCCCGGGGACCCGAAAGGGTCTCCGGCGTAAGGTTGCGCAAGCCTCGTCCGAAGACGACGAGGTGCACTCCTCCCCTGAAGGGGAAGAAGAAGAAGAGGAGGAGGAGGAGGTCGCCCCATCCAGAAAGGATGAGGGGCCTGAGAGGGCGGACCAGGGGACCAGGAGAGGTCCCCGTCGCAAGGTCGTCATACCCTTGTCGTCTGATGATGACGAGGCAGATTCCTCCCGCGGAAGCGGGGGAAATCAAGAAGAAACTCCACCTCCCCGTACTGGGGGGAGAAGAAGAGGAAGGCCGCCCCGGTGGGGGAGACTGGGACGTCCAAGAAGGGAAAGGTGTCCCTTTCGGACTACTCTGCCACCGCCGCCGACAGCGAGGAAGGGTGGCTGCTCAGGAAGAAGCCTTTAGTGCGATCGTAAGTATCCGCACTCCATCGTAATTTTGCTTCATAATTTTGTTATAATGCCGAACTTGTATGATGTCCGGCCAGGGCCCATCCTGAGGTATCATCTTCGGACGGGTCCTTGAGTGAGTCAGCAATGAACTCACTCCCGACGGCCACTTCTCCTCGGCCTGTGGATGACACGGAGGTGTTGTCCCAAAGGCTCCCAGAGATGGGGGAGGTGGCCCTGGAGGCGCCTCCAGGCGGCATTCCAAACGTCGGACTCATGGGGTTCAAGATCCTCGCGGATCGTGTTGATGAGAGCCATGGTAAGCCGGGCTCTCAGCCGAACACTGTTCCGGAGCCTTCAGTGGTTCCGGACTCAGGCGGGCAACCCCTCGTTAGGAAGGGAGGGCTGTCTGTATCAAGGACTTCTGTTGCGCCCGAGGCGCCGGATTGTCTGCTGGAAGCACTTCACGGCGCTTCCCTAGATGAAGAGCATCGTACTCTTTTGAGTGCGGTGATTCAGAAGGTTTCGTCTGCCAAGAGCGGACTAATCGAAGCATGCACCAGCCTCCTGACAGGCTTCGAGGTAAGTAAAAATGTGTGAAATTACCACCCGATAGGTAGTAGCCCCTGATACTCTGTTTGGTGTTCGGAAGGAAAAACCAAACGGAGGGTCAATTATATTCCGCAGGAGTCTAACAATAAGTTTGAATGTAAATAAACAGGTCGTGCTGCTGTCCATACGGCCGAAATCGCCGGCCTAAAGCAGGACTTGGAGCGGGCACAGGGAGAGCTCGGCCTCACGAGGAGGCAGCTCGAGGAGAGCAAAGGTGAATGATTCCCCTCTCTCATATAATGATAGATAAAATTGGTAATTCTAACAACGAAGCATCATGATTTGATAACAGAGACCACCAGCGAAGTGGCGTCTCTCAAGAAAGCGTTGTCCGAGGCCAAACAAAAGGCGGCCTTGGAACGCGAGGAGCGCAAAAAGCAAGAAGCCCGAGTGGGCGAAGTACAAGAAGAGCTCCAGGAGCTCGGCAAAAGGTTCGAGTCCGTGGAGCATGAGCTTAAAGCAAAAGAGGCCGAGCTTGCGAAGGCCCTTACAAGTATAAAAGACGCCAAGGCCGAAGCCAAGAGGGCACAACAGGAAATCTAGGAGGCCAAAAAGATAGCGGCGAGTAAGAAATTCTTTATGCAAAGCAAACATGTGGAGGAGGCGTTTCTTTTACTTACACGAGTCCGGAGCTCTCTAGGGGCATTCGCAGATCTGCCACAGAGCGTATCAGACGCGCGGAGTTCTACCATGCTCAGGAGGGGAGCTCAACGGAGAAGCTGTTCTGGTCCCAGTATGCTAGGGCCGAACATCCAACATCTCTGAGTGACCAGCTGAAGCAGTTGGTCGAACTCCACAGGGCGGCCGAAGTGGCTATGAAGGATTTCATAGTCCGGATGTGGCCGGGTGAGCCCCTGCCCACCAGCTACTTCGGCCTGATCAAGCGGATGGTGAATGCATGTCCGCGACTGGAAGTCATCAAGCGATCCCATTGCATTGAGGGTGCCCATCGGGCCCTTGCCCGTGCGAAGGTGCATTGGGAGAAGCTGGATGCGGAGAAGCTGGTGAAGGACGGTCCGCCAGAGGGCAAGCCGCATCGTGTTCCCGAGAAGTATTATGATGGCGTTATGAAGGGTGCTCGCCTCGTGGCCGATGAATGTACCAAGGACATAATTTTTGAATGAATTCACTTCTGTCATGTTTTTAATTGAAAGATGAAGTTACTTGCGCTAAGTAGCGCTTTTGTTATTTAAAATATTACCTTCTATGCGGCTGTTTATCAAATTCTGAAAGTAGGCCAGTCGTCGGCTTCCGCCCCCATGTAACTAGTACTGGGGTGTTCGTGGATAACCCGGACACTCTTTATCCAAATGTTTGGTCCCTTAAGGAGGTGTCCAGCGCAGCGAACAAGGCAATCGGACTATGCAGCTTTATAACCTTCACTTAGCCATAGAAGTCTACAATTTTAAATTTCAGCGAAGCCCCTAGAATCCAGAAGACCAAATTGGGGCGCCATACACGCCTAGATCGGACGAAGCCGATTTATCGCCTAAAGCGGAAAAATCTTTAAGGATTTTAAGACCTCTCGAATAGCAATCAGCTCTCACCACATCATGTCGGTCAGTTTTCGGCTTTCTCTACTAAGGTGCTCGTCCGGCAGAACCAGGGCACAATCGCAGTAGTTCTCCCTGCGCTATCTTAGCTGATATAAAGGAACGTAAGGCACCAAAACAAGGGAGCCGGGCTATCCCAACTGTAGACCCAAGACATGATTCGGAGCTGATGCATATAATGCTATAAGTTCAGGGTGCCGCACTGTTGAAAGTGTTCGGACTTGTCGTGCCGTATTATGGGGCGCCATAAGAAGCCCCTGGCAAACTCCGCGTACCAAAGTGTACGGATGCAATATTAAATAGTCATTTGTAAAAAATGCTCAAATAAAAATAATAAGCTGACGTTGTATATGATCTCCCATTGATGGATAATACATTTAGGCGTATGTTTACAATGAATGCATTAAGCGGAGATAAAGAGGATAATTTGGCATATCCTATCCAGAGGCAGGCTACGTACAGATAGATAAAGCAGGTATAACAATCGCAAATAGATTCCACCTGGGTATTTCCTTTTGTGCGCAAAGCCTGTTGCCTCCTTGGTTTTCTCCTCTATGTAAGTCCGACAATCCGGCTCTGCTGGAGAAGCTGCACTAAAGCAATGTCCTTAAAGGTAAATGGAAAGGTTACGAAGCAATACCGTACTGTTGGCTGAGCCACTGTTACGCCTCCGCCTGTGCCCATGGGATTTGAGCGGAGGCCGGATTGCTAGTCATGCTCTTGGCATGCCTGCTGATCCTGTTGCGGGGTGTTCCACCCTCGCTTGACGGAGCTTGAGGTTGTCGTTGCCGAATTGGTGGTTTGCCGGAGGAGGCCGCATTGTACTTCTGCCGCAAGGGCTGCAGTGTGCTCTTCTGTACGGAGAGAGCGGTCCATATTTCCGTTGACTGTTATGACCCCGCACGGTCCTGGCATCTTGAGCTTGAGGTATGCATAGTGTGGTACCGCATTGAATCTAGCGAATGCGGTTCGTCCGAGCAGTGCGTGGTAACCACTGCAGAAAGGGATGATATCGAAGATTAGCTCTTCGCTTTGGAAGTTATCCGGAGATCCAAAGACCACTTCCAATGTTATAGAGCCCGTACAACGGTCCTCTACTCCAGGAATTGCACCTTTAAAGGTGGTTTTGGTGGGCTTAGTCCTTGAAGGATCGATGCCCATTTTGCACACTGTGTCTTGGTAAAGCAGGTTCAGGCTACTGCCGCCGTCCATAAGGACTCGCGTGAGGTGGAATCCATCGATGATTGGGTCTAAGACCAATGCGGCCGAGCTGCCATGACGGATGCTAGTAGGATGATCCCTATGATCAAAGGTGATCGGACAAGCTGACCATGGGTTGAATTTGGGGACGACTAGCTCCATCGCATAGATGTCCCGTTGTGCTCTCTTCTGTTCCCGCTTGGGGATGTGGGTGGAGTAGATCATGTTGACCGTTTTCACCTGGGGGTGGGGGGAATTTCTTCTGTCCCCCCATGTTCGGACGTCGGGGCTCCTCGTCATCGTTGCTATGCAGCCCCTTGTCCTTGTTTTTAGTGTTTATCTTGCCGGCCTGTTTAAATACCCAGCAGTCTCTATTGCTGTGGTTGGCTGGCTTGTCCGGGGTGCCATGAATTTGGCACGAGCGCTCCAGTATACGGTCTAGACTGGACGGTCCCTGATTATTTCTCTTGAATGGCTTCTTCTGCTGACCGGATTTGGATCCGCTGAATTCGGCATTAACCACCATGTCTTCGGTGCTGTCGCTGTTGTTCCGTTGCTTGTGTCTGTTGCACCGTAGCTTGCCGTTATTGTCACGGACATCTGACGTGCCAGAATGTGGCGTAGTGCTGCTGCGAGTCAACCAACTGTCCTCGCCCGCGCAAAAGCGGGTCATTAGTGTCGTGAGAGCTTCCATAGACTTGGGTTTCTCCTGGCCGAGGTGTCGGGCGAGCCACTCGTCACAGATATTATGCTTGAAGGCCGCCAGGGCTTCGGCGTCTGGACAGTCGACTATTTGGTTCTTTTTAGTTAGGAACCGAGTCCAGAATTTCCTGGCTGATTCTCCGAGCTGTTGAGTAATGTGGCTCAAGTCATCGGCATTCGTAGGTCGCACATATGTGCCTTGGAAGTTGTCAAGAAATGCGTCTTCTAGGTTTTCCCAACTGCCAATGGAATTTGCGGGCCGGCTGTTTAGCCAGTGCCGAGCGGGTCCTTTGAGCTTAAGGGGAAGATACTTGATGGCATGTAGATCATCTCCGCGGGCCATGTGAATGTGGAGAAGGAAATCTTTGATCCATACTGTGGGGTCTGTTGTGCCATCGTATGATTCGATGTTTACGGGTTTGAACCCTTTTGGGAATTCATGATCCATTACTTCATCGATGAAGCAGAGGGGGTGTGCGGCGCCTCTGTGCCGGGCTATGTCGCGACGCAGTCCGGCTGCGTCTGACTGGTTATATTCTGCCCGGCCAGATTTTCTGCTAGTGTATCCGGTATGACAGTCATCATCATGTGTTGCAGCACGCCCCCGTGATCCGTAGATCGATCTTGGTTGTCCTGCAGCGTTATCCAGTTTATCGCGCAGGTCCTGAGTATTGCCCTGGGCTGTAGTAAACTGGCGCGGGGGTGCAGGCTGGTATTCGGGCTGATATGTCATTTTATCCCGGCCTCGAGGCAGCCGGTTAGCCGTGTGGCGCTCGAGTCTATATTCCTCGGGTGCCAGGACTTCTGTCCATCTATCTGTGAGCAGGTCTTGATCAGCTTGGAGCTGCTGCTGCTTCTTCTTCAGGCTTCTCGCAGTGGCAATAAGCCGGCGCTTGAAGCGCTCCTGCTCTGCGGGGTCCTCGGGCACGCCAAACTCATTGTTTTCGAGGCTAACCTCGTCTTCGGAGGGGGGCATGTAGTTGTCCTCCTCCGAATACCCGTCAGTCGCCTGTTCATCTGGGCTGTCATGCCCATCTTTCTGTTCGTCCTGCTCAAAGGCGGGTTGTTCGGGGTTGTATTCATCATCGGCACCGTCCGGATTATTTTTGTCTCCGGTGCCGGTATTACCTTGGCGGGGCTTGGAGCGGCGCGGGCGACGCCCATGCTTTGCTTTCTTCTTGGAGGGGTTATCCTCCGTTGCCTCATCGCCATTGGTTTCTTTCGGAGTGTCCATCATGTATATATCGTATGAAGAGGTGGTTGTCCACCGCCCTGTGAGCGGTGGCTCCTGTACGTCTCCGGCATCGTCGTCCATGCCGTCGATGTCTTCGAAGTCGAAGTCCAGCACATGGTTAAATCATCCATCGTGGCAATCAAGTGGGTGGTGGGTGGGCAGTGAATTCCTTCGTCGCCTGCTTCCCACTCAAGACGGATATAGTTCGGCCCAGAGTCTCCTGACAAAGAGAGAGAGACTTTAATGAGTTTAGCATGTCGCCAAAGGGCGAGTGTTGAAAGATGTCCGCAGCGGTAAACTCCATTACCGGAGCCCAACCTGGCTCGGCTGGCTCGAGGGTGTGCGGACCAGAACCAACGACAGGATACGAGTCCGGGGTCCGGGGTTACAGGTCTCCACAGAGGTGAGACCTGTGTTCGGCTCCAACACCGATGAGTATGCGGCCTGCGGGGCGGGGTCTACCCCTCCGTCCTTGGGCAACCCAACCTGTTCTGGATTTAGATCCGGGGCTATTGCAGGGATGATGTTCCGAGCATTGTCCGACAGTAGGTCTAGGCCGTGCCCGTCGTGACTGTCCGGCACTCCCGACACAGGGCCGATTCCATCGAAGATCAAGTCTCCGCGAATATCCGCCGTGTAGTTCAAGTTTCCGAACCTGATCTGGTAGCCAGGGGCGTAGCTGTCGATCTGCTCCAGATGGCCAAGCGAATTGGCCCGCAGTGCGAAGCCGCCGAACACAAAGATCTGTCCGGGGAGAAAAGTCTCGCCCTGGACCGTGTTGTTGACGATTGAAGACGCCATCAAGCCTTGAAGCGATGACACAGAGGATCTCTCAATGAAAGCACCAATGTCGGTGTCAAAACCGGCGGATCTCGGGTAGGGGGTCCCGATCTGTGTGTCTTAGGATAATGGTAACAGGAAGCAAGGGACACAATGTTTACCCAGGTTCGGGCCCTCTCGATAGAGGTAAAACCCTACTTCCTACTTGATTAATATTGAAGATATGAGTAGTACAAGAGTAGATCTACCACGAGATCATAGAGGCTAAACCCTAAGAGCTAGCCTATGATGGTATGATTGTAATTGTGATCGGCCTTCTAAGGACCATCCTCTCCGATTTATATAGACACGGGAGAGGGCTAGGGTTTACATGGAGTCGGTTACAAGGAAGGAAATATAATACCCGGATCGCCAAGCTTGTCTTCCACGCAAAGGAGAGTCCCATCTGGACACGTGCCGAAGTCTTGAGTCTTGTATCTTCACGCTTTGATAGTCCTGACGATGTATATAGTCCGGCTATCCGGATACCCCCTAATCCAGGATTCCCTCAACACCCCGAAGGCCCCTTCCCCAAAACATGTGGACGACACCGAGGTATCGTCCCAGGGGGACCCAGGCCAAGGAGGGGGGGGACAAGATCGTCAAGGCGGCGCCAGGAGGATAAACTTCAGGGGCCGGACACACGGGAGAAGAGGCTCCCACGGATGTCGACGGCGAGGGATATCTTGAATTCGGCCCCCAGCCGGACACAATTCCAGAGACCGATACGGCTCCAGAACCAGGCAGGCAGCCTCCCTCGGCTGGAGGGGGTGCGCCTGTTCCACCGGCAACCTCTGTCCAACCAAAGGTGTCGGATACTTTACCGGCGGTGTTGAAGAGCGCCTCCATTGTTGACGAACATCGTGCCCTTATGGGTGCGGTGATTGAGAAGATTTAGTCCGCTAAGAGTGGGCCAAATGAAGCCTGCATCAGCCTTATAATGGGCTTTGAGGTATGTTTTGTGAGGTTTCAAAGAGTGTTATAGTATAGGTAGTAGCCCCTGATACACTGTTCGGCAAAATAAAGAACCGGACAAAGGATCGAATATATGTTCGCAGGAGACTCACCTTATGGCATCCCTCTCTTTTTTATAAGCAGGCATTTGTGGCGGCTGTCGCCTCTCATACTGCGGAAGTCTCCGAACTGAAGCAGAGTCTGGAGCGATCCAAAGAAGAACTTGGCCGAGTGAAGAAGCAGTTGGAGGATAACCAAGGTATGCAAAAACCTTTTTCGCATTCAGCGCGAATGAATAAGTTAGTATGATGAAAAATACTTTTATGATGTGCTCTAGGGGTGACGGCCAAAATTGAGGCTCTTAAGAAGGCTGTGGCCGAAGCCGAGAAGAAGGCAGCCGTAGAGTAGGCTCTTCGCGAAAAGCACGAGTCCAGAGTTATTGAAGCTGAGCAAGAGCTCCAAGAGGCCATAAAGAAATGCGAGACCTTGGAGCAGAGTGTAACGGAGAAAGAATCTGAACTCTCCCAAGCTTGTCAAGCCGCATGTGATGCCCGGGGGGAAACCCAAGGTGCCCTGCAGGAAATCCAGGAGGTGAGGAAGATCGCGGCGGGTAAGTGATGTCTACTACACAACCTTCTTCTTGTAGACGTTGTTGGGCCTGCAAGTGCACAGGTTTGTAGGACAGTAGCAAATTTCCCTCAAGTGGATGACCTAAGGTTTATCAATCCGTAGGAGGCGTAGGATGAAGATGGTCTCTCTCAAACAACCCTGCAACCAAATAACAAAGAGTCTCTTGTGTCCCCAACACACCCAGTACAATGGTAAATTGTATAGGTGCACTAGTTCGGCGAAGATATGGTGATACAAGTGCAATATGGATGGTAGATAAAGGTATTTGTAATCTGAAATTATAAAAACAGCAAGGTAGCAAGTGACAAAAGTGGGCGTAAATGGTATTGCAATGGTAGGAAACAAGGCCTAAGGTTCATACTTTCACTAGTGCAAGTTCTCTCAACAATAATAACATAGATAGATCATATAACAATCCCTCAACATGCAACAAAGAGTCACTCCAAAGCCAATAATAGCGAAGAACAAACGAAGAGATTATGGTAGGGTACAAAACCACCTCAAAGTTATTGTCGGTGTCAAAACCGGCGGATCTCGGGTAGGGGGTCCCAAACTGTGCGTCTAGGCAGATGGTAACAGGAGACAAGGGACACGATGTTTTTACCCAGGTTCGGGCCCTCTCGATGGAGGTAAAACCCTACTCCTGCTTGATTAATATTGATGATATGGGTAGTACAAGAGTTGATCTACCACGAGATCAGAGAGGCTAAACCCTAGAAGCTAGCCTATGGTATGATTGTTGTTCGTCCTACGAACTAAACTCTCCGGTTTATATAGACACCGGAGAGGGCTAGGGTTACACAGAGTCGGTTACAATGGGAGGAGATCTTCATATCATATCGCCAAGCTTGCCTTCCACGCCAAGGAAAGTCCCATCTGGACACGGGACGAAGTCTTGAATCTTGTATATTCATAGTCCGGGAGTCCGGCCAAAGGTCATAGTCCGGCCATCCGGACACCCCCTAATCCAGGACTCCCTCAGTAGCCCCTGAACTAGGCTTCAATGACGACGAGTCTGGCGCGCAAATTGTCTTCGGCATTGCAAGGCGGGTTCCTCCTCCGAATACTTCATAGAAGATGTTGAACACAAGGATAGTGTCCAGCTCTGCAAAATAAGTTCCACATACCATCGTAGAGAGAATAATATTTGCACAAATCTAATCTGCTGACGTATTCCGCAGCGTGACATCACGCCACGGCCAAGCCTTTATTCGAATCATTTTACTGTTCCACCTCAGCGTGTTTTAGCGAGGCGGTTTCCTTGGCACGTCTTGCCAAAGCAGAGATTGTGTCCCCTTATTCCGGGATTCTCATCAATACGGGCGTGGGTAACCCAACCGTGCCTTTTGTATGACGCCCTAATTGAAAGCGAGTCCCAAACGGTTACGGGGAGGGCTCTTGGTATTCAACCCCTTTATAAAGAGACCAAGGGTCGACTCCTTTCTTTTCAATCCAATCAAATCCGCCCCTCGCCTCAAGTTCCAACACCCAAAGCTCTAGTTTTAGGCGCTTCGAACCTTCGACGATGTCCAGCTCCGACCTTCAAGGCCGGTGGATGCCCTCCTCCGTTACGGAAGAAGACGTGCGAAAGCTGAGAGATGCCAGGTATCTAACCGGCAAAATCTCACATAGGCTGCCTACTCAAGGGCAGGCCATTCCCACTCCCCAGCCCGGTGAGAGCGTGGTGTTCACATCTCACTTCCTTCGGGGGCTAGGCTTCCCGATTGATCCCTTCGTGAGGGGGCTTATATTTTATTATGGGCTGGAATTTCACGACTTAGCTCCGGAGTCCATCCTCCAAATCTCATCATTCATTGTCGTGTGTGAGGCCTTCCTCCATATTACTCCTCACTTTGGATTGTGGCTTAGAACCTTCAAGGTGGAACCGAAGATGATCGAGGGGCAGCACACTGAGTGCGGAGGAGCTATCATAAGCAAGGTGGCCGATGCTCCATGGCCCGAGGGCTCTTTCCAAGAGGAGTTTGGCTTATGGCAACGGGACTGGTTTTACATCACAGCCCCCGGGGGCACCAAATGGGTGGCGCCACCTGTTTTTTGCTCGGGTCCCCCACCACGGCGAGCGTCATGGGTCAATGAAGGGCTTATCTTGGGGCCGTCCAAAGACGTGCCCCTACTGCAGGACCGCATTCGAGATCTCCTAGAAAGATATATTAACTTGACCGTAGTGGTGCAAGTTATGCTGATTCGCCGCATGTTGCCCTGCAAACGCCGCCCTCTCCGCCTGTGGGAATTTAATCCGGAGGGACCGCGAGTCCTCCAACATTTTATGGGCGCGACGCCCGTGGAGATGTACAAATTGTTCTTCGGATCACAAGCAAGGTGTCCGGACTTGTCCGAGGACGCAGGTCTGAGTTGCAATCGCCCGGATGCTCAAGTAAGTAGCCCCATATTTGGACACGCCATCCGTATTTTTATCATAACATTGCCCTTTAACAGAGCTATCCTTTGAATAGGAGTGGATAGCGAAGGCAAAGCTTATCAGGTGTCCAGCCCCCCTGCCCGAGACCGTGTCGGATCCCGTGTTAACCAAGATACTGGAGATTATGCTTTCGGCAAAGGGAGAAGAGGGGAACCAAGGAGCTACCGCCTCCACGAAGGAGGCTGCCAGGAAGGGAGGAATAAAGAATTCCCCCAACCTGGGAAAGAAAAGGACTACCTCTGAAGACCCAGAGGAGATGGCCTCGAAACGGGGGAAGAAATCTTTGACAGAGGATCCGGTGCCGGAGAATGCCTCAGCCGCATTGCGCCCTCAAGGGGATCAGCTCTCCTCCAAGCCGTAAGTAAAGAGAGGGGTTACAAAATGAGTGACATCCATGTTTTATTTCTGAGGAAGATAACCAAAATATTACCTTGCAGTTCGGATCTCAACCCTTCTTAGCAGAGCTCGTCTTCAGGGGATCTTCGTCCGGAGATGATGGGGAGAGAAATGCCTCCCCTAGCTGCACCGTCTTACGAGGCAGGCGACCCCGAGGTGTCGTCCCGGAGGGTTTTTCCTAGTCCGCACCCTGAAAAAGGTCGTCCGGCTAGTCCGGCACCCTCTGGTGCGCGGTCGGAGGGGCTGAGGGATCTGCTCGGGCGAGCGTCCATCTCAGAAGAACACCATATGTTGATGAACACGGTGATAGGAAGGATTTCATCCATGGAAAGCGGATTGTACGAGGCCGCCAGGAGTTTACTGACAGGCTTTGAGGTACGTGAAAAGGTGTACCTTTTGGTAGAGCTGCATATATGAAATGTGCCCTGTATAAATAGTAGCCCCTGAGACTCTGTGCGTCGTCAAAAGTGATGGCGCACAGAGGATCATAATCCCTGGTGTAATATGTCACCTTTTTATGAAGGTGGCGAGGCGTTCGGTGGCTAGCCGGACTGATGAATCTACCGAGCTAAAGCGGCAACTTGACGTGGCGGATGCCGACATCGCGCTTGTAAATAAGCGGCTAGACGAGGCACAAGGTATGCTCTACAGACATCTGATAAGAGGAGTTCGATGCTCGTGCCTTATAAGATATGTGCTTAATGTAGATGGTGCTGCTGCCGTGGAGAACCTTCGGGTGGAACTTGCCCGAGCCAAGGAGCAAGCAAGGAAAAGTGATGCGGTTGCCGTTAAGGCGGCTGAAGAGATAAAAGGTCGAGGTGACCATGAATTAGAAGAACTTTTTTGGTAACGCCCACTTTCGGTATCCGATCGTTTGGCCGCCTGGGCGGAGCTGAACAGGTTATCCGGACTCGCCATGAGGTATGTTGCGAGTCGTTTGTGGCTGGAAGGGCCAGAGCCAAAGAGTTATTTTAGCTTGGTGCAGCAGTTCCTTGGTTCGGTGGTGCATGTTCATGCAGTGAAGAGGTCGGCGTGCATAGAGGGTGCACAAATGGCTCTTGCCCGTGTCAAAACATACTGGGCGGATATGAAGGCCAGTGTTGTTGCATCCCGGGATTTGAACGAAAGCCGAGTACCTGCCAAGCACTACTTTGAGGAAGTTCTTCCGGGCGCTTGTTTAATAGAGGCGCGGTGCTCGAAGGATGTTGTGTTCGAATAGCATGTGCTATTGTAAAAGGAATATTTTGATAGAATAGAAGAGCTTTTTATACTTGTGCTTGCAAGAATTATAATACCTCATGTGCGGCTGTTAATGTACATGTGTATATAACCTGAAAGATTGGAGTCGTTGGCTTCAGCCCCCACGCATAAAATGCGGGGGTGTTCGCAAAAAAGGCGCCTTTTCACACTTAATCCAATGTCTTGGTCCTACAAAGGAGGTGATAGCGCAGCGAACTAGGCAACCGGACTATAATGCTTTATCACTTTCACTTAGCCATAGGAGTTTGACAGTGGGGCTACTTAATAGCCCCTAGGGGCACCGCACTCGCCCGAATTCAGGGCGCGTGTGTGCCTGACCGGAAAGCGGCCCTTCGTTAATGCGGAGGAATCCTAAAGATTCCGACAGTCATCGAGTGGTTGACCAGTCTCTCGCTATATCATGACAGTCAGTTTTCGGCTTTCTCTACTGAGGTGCTCGCCTGGCCGAACCGGGGCACAATCGTAGTAGTTCTCCTGGTGCCGCCTTAGCCGATATAGCGAAACGTAAGGCAACAAAACACAGGAGCCGGGCAAACCCAACATTTGACCAAAGACATGATTCGGAGCTGATGCATATAAGGCCAAACTCGCGACGCCGAACACTCCCTAAGGTATTCGGTCTTTATGAAGACGGGCCGAACCAAAGCCCTTAGTAAAAAAGCCCCTGGTGTCCAGGTACGTGCAAGATTCTGGCGTGGCCACATGCCAAGACGCCAGCCTCCTCCGTGGTTATCGCAAAAACCGGGGGATGTTTATCAACAAGAGACAGTAAAAAAGGTTTACGCAGGGTCTTAATCTGAAAAGAATCCTTAAAACGGGTCCCTACTGCACATCTACGCCTGTGTCTCCGTTGTGCCGTATCCTGGACGGGCGTAGCACCGTGTTCGTCTGCGAAAGAGAGGAGCTTAGTAAAAAATAATCGTGCGAGAAATCTATTATTAAAATAAACAAAATATAGTACAGAGGTATGAGCAAAATTGAGCCATATTGTCTCCTGCTGTAAACATGTGGAGCCCCTTGTACAGGGTTATGCGGCTATTAAGCCTTTGTATGTTTACGCCGGACTCGTCAAGCCGTGTCCGGGATAGTAGGGCTGGATTAGTGTGTGGCTGTCCAGGCGGCCGCACCATTACCCGTACTTTGGGGATCAGTTGATATTTCCCTTTAATGAGATGATGCCTCGTGGACCGGGCATTTTGAGTGTAAGGGATGCATAATGCGGTATTGCGTTAAAGCGGGCGAAAGCTTCACGTCCCAGTAGCGCTTGATGGCGACTTATGAATGGGGCGATGTGGAAGGTTAGATTTTCGCTTGGGAAGTTGTCGGGTGAGCCGAACGTGACTTCTAACGAAAGGGAACCCATACTCTGGGTATCTGGGCCCGGTGTGACTCCTTGAAAGGAAGTGTTGCCATGGCGAATTATTGTTGGGTTGACCCCCAGTTTGCGGTTGTGTCCTGATATAACAAGTTTAGGTCACTGCCGCCGTCCATAAGGACTTGTGTAAATTGGAGTCCGTCAATAATCGGATCCAAGACCAAGGCAGTCCAGCCTGCGTTCCGGACCCCTCTAGAGTAATCCTGATGATCGAAGGTGATTGGTTGTAACAACCAGTGGCGGTGCTCCTCTGGGGCGGGCCGTATGGCGCGTATCTTCGTAAGCGCCATTCTGTTTTTCCCTTTTGTCATCTGAAGTGAATTTACTATTTTGACTTCTTGTGGGAACTTCTTTTGTTCTTCGGTGTTCTGCTTGTGGGGCGCGTCGTCATCCTCGCTTGGTGTGTCGAGCCCCTTGTGTTCGGCATTGAGTTTGCCGGACTGCTTGAAGACCCAACAATCTCTATGTGTGTGGTTTGCAGGTCTCTTGGGGGTACCGTGGATTTGACATATTTTATCTAGGATTTTGTTGAGGTTAGATAGCTCGTCCCTGACATCTTTTGGGGGCGGCTTTTTCTGATTTTGCCGAGAGCTTTTGAATCCGGTGTTGACTGCCATGCCCATCGGGCTATTATCCTTGGTCCGGCGTTGTTCTTTGTTACGGCGCGGTTTCCCGTTTCCATCTCTGAGTTCGGATGTACTCGGGTCGCTGATGCTACTTCTTGCCAACCAGCTATCCTCTCCTGCGCAAAAGCGGGTCATGAGGCTTGTTAATGCGGCCATCGTTCTTGGCTTTTCTTGGCCGAGGTGTCTGGCGAGCCATTCGTCTCGGACGCTATGTTTGAAAGCTGCTAGGGCCTCGGTGTCCGAACAGTCGACTATCTGATTCTTTTTAGTAAGAAATCTGTTCCAGAGTTTCCGGGCTGACTCTCCGGGCTGCTGAGTTATATGACTCAGATCATCTGCATCCGGAGGTCGGACATAGGCCCTTGAAAATTTTCCCGGAAAGCATCCTCGAGCGCTTCCCAACTTCCCATGGTGTTTTTGGGAAGGCTTTTAAGCCAATGCCGGGCTGGCCCTTTGAGCTTAAGGGGTAAGTATTTTATGGCGTGAAGGTCATCTCCTCTGGCCATGTGTATGTGGAGGATATAATCCTCGATCCAGACTCCAGGGTCTGTTGTTCCGTTGTATGCTTCTATGTTTACGGGCTTGAATCCCACTGGAAATTCGTGATCCAGTACCTCCTCGGTAAAACATAGGGGATGTGTGGAGCCCCTGTATGTAGGCGTGTCGTGATGTTCGGATATTTTTTGCGTTCCATTGCTCACTGGAGCTTGATTTCTTGGCCCATAGATGGATCTAGTTGGACCGGTTTTTATGCGAATCCTTGGTCGGACCGCGCGCCGTGTTGAGTGTGGCGCCCTTCGTCGCTTGAGATCGATCGTGGGGTCGTCTATCCAACCTGGTGGCTTCTTTGTTTTTTGAATGTGGGGGCTCTAAGGCCTCTTCGTCAAATTCCGGTAGTAATTTCTGCTTCGGATAGCTATTTGTTCGATGACTGCTGCCGTACTTGTGTGCGGTATTGAGTACTTTGCCCCATCTGATTCTGAGTGCATCTTCCGCTGTTTTGAGCTTCCGCTTCTGCTTTTTCAGGCTACGTGCAGTGGCAATGAGCCTTTGGTGGAGGTTCTGGTGTTCCAGTGACTTGTCCGGCGTGAGGTCGTCCGGACTATTATCTTTCCCGGGGATGGATTGTTCGGTTTGTCCGCCCTGTTTGGACGATTGCTCGATGGCATGTTCGTCTTCCGTTGATTTGCCCTGCTCTATGGCTGGGTCTCTGTCGAGGTGGGGCTTGGCGCGGCGATTACGCCGCCACTTTGATTGTTTTTCAAGGGAACGATCCCTCGTTGCGCCCTTTTTATCCTCGTCATTGCTTCTTTTAGGTGTGTCCACCATGTATACATCGTGTGATGAGGTGATTGTCCGGTGCTCTATAGGCGCTGGTTCTTGGTCGTCTCCTTCGTCGGCGTCCATGTCGTCGATGTCTTCGGAGTCGAAGTCGAGCATGTCGGTTAGATCATCGACAGTGGCTACAAAGTGGGTGGTGGGTGGGTTTCGAATTTCTTCGTCGTCCGCATCCCAACCCTGCTGACCATAGTCCGGCCAGGGCTCTCCTGACAAAGAGAGAGACTTTAGTGAATTCAGTATATCGCCAAAGGGCGAGTGCTGAAAGACGTCTGCGGTGGTGAACTCCATGATCGGAGCCCAATCGGGTTCGATCGGAAGGGGTGCGGAAGATTCGGAGTCCGGAATGGAGTCCGGCACCTTGGTGTCACAGGCCTCGCAAAGGACTAGGCTGGTATTTGGCTCTATCTCCGTAGAGAGTGCGGCTCCTGGGGCGGCGTCCAACCGTCCGTCCCCGACTGGCGCAGTCGGCTCCGAGCTAATGGTCGGAGCGGGCACCCGAGCGGCGCTCTGAACGCTGTCCGGCGGCAGAGCTAGATCATGCCCATCGTGACAGTGCGGCGCGCTCGGTCGTGGCTCGAATCCGTCGAAGATCAAGTCCCCGCGGATGTCAGCCATGTAGTTTAAACTTCCAAACCTGACCTGATGGCCAGGGGCGTAGCTTTCGATCTACTCCAGATGGCCAAGCGAATTGGCCCACAGTGCGAAGCCGCCGAATACGAAGATCTGTCCGGGAAAAAAAGTCTCACCCTGGACCGCGTCATGGTTGATGATCGAAGAAGCCATCGGCCTAAAGGTGACGACACAGAGGAACTGTCAATGAAAGCACCAATGTCGGTGTCAAAACCGGCGGATCTCGGGTAGGGGGTCCCGAACTGTGCGTCTAGGCAGATGGTAACAGGAGACAAGGGACACGATGTTTTTACCCAGGTTCGGGCCCTCTCGATGGAGGTAAAACCCAACTACAGTACAAAAGCTCGGGATACATCAAGATCGTGCCATAGAGGGAACACGAGAGAGAACATGAGAGAGAGAGATCAAACACATAGCTACTGGTACATACCCTCAGCCTCGAGGGTGAACTACTCCCTCCTCGTCATGGACAGCGCCGAGATGATGAAGATGGCCACCGGTGAAGGATCCCCCCTCCGACAGGGTGACGGGAAGGGCTTCCGAGAGGTTTCTGGTGGCTACAGAGGCTTGCGGTGGCGGAACTCCCGATCTATCTTGATATTCGATGTTTTTAGGGTACAAGGGAATATATGGGCGAAAGAAGTCGGTTAGGAGGTGCTCCAGGGGTCCACGAGACAGGGGGGCATGCTTAGTAGGGGGGAGGGGGCACCCCCCTATCTCCTGGCCTCCTCGAGGATCTTCTGACGTAAACTCCAAGTCTCCAGGATGATATTCTTCACAAAAATAACGCTGCCAAAGGTTTCATTCCATTTGGACTCCGTTTGATATTCCTTTTCTTCGAAATACTGAAACAGGTAATAAAACAGCAATATGGGATGGGCCTCCGGTTAATAGGTTAGTCCCAAAAGTAATATAAAAGTGTATAATAAAGCCCATAATCATTCAAAACAGATAATAAAATAGCATGAATGCTTCATAAATTATAGATACGTTGGAGATGTATCAGCATCCCCAAGCTTAATTCCTGCTCGTCCTCGAGTAGGCAAATGATAAAGAAAGAATTTATGAAGTGTGAATTCTAGAGGTGCACAAGTTTGATCAATGATAATTCCAATCACCTTTATTAGCATCATTATATGTCATAACAGTAGTTCAGCTCATAAAACTTTTCACGAACTAGTAACAAGCAATTCACATGTTAAAGCATAGACCATAAACTTTCTTGAAAACTAGTAAACTTCATTCTTAGTCATCAGACAATTGCAATTCATCTTACTTTCAGGAAGAGTCTATGTGAGAGCTTTGATACAGCAAACTTCACATACTCAACTATCATATAGTCTTCTACAATTGCTAACACTCACGCAATACTTGTGGTTATGAAGTTTTAATCAGACACGGAGAAAGATTGGGGCTTATAACGTTGCCTCCAAATGTATTCACCTTTGGGTGATGTCAACAATAATAGTTCATGCTAACGTATATCCAATTGGATATATATATATATATATATATATATATATATATATATATCAGGATCACCCTAACACAGAGTGCTTGCCAAAGGATAAAATGAAAAAGGGAAAGGTGAAGATCACCTTACTCTTGCATAAAGTAAAAGACATAAAGTAAAAGATAGGCCCTTCGTAGAGGGAAGCAGAGGTTGCCATGCACTTTTAGGGTTGGATACACAAAATCTTAATGCGAAAGAACGTCACTTTATATTGCCCCTTGTATATGGACCTTTATTATGCAGTCCGTCGCTTTTATTGCTTCCATAACAAGATCGTACAAAGCTTATTTTCTCCACACTTGTAAAAATTGCTCTCTAAAAATGAAAAAGGAATGGTGAGGATCACCGTGACTCTTGTAAGGTAGAGGATAATAATAAAAGATAGGCCCTTCGCAGAGGGAAGCAGAGGTAATCATGCGCGTTTAGGGTTGATGCACAAAATCTTAATGCAAAAGAACGTCACTTTATATTGCCCCTTGCATGTAACCTTTATTATGCAGCCCGTCGCTTTTATTGCGTCCACAACAAGTTCGTACAAAGCTTATTTCTCTACATTAATAAGTCATGCATATTTAGAGAGCAATTTTTATTGCTTGCACCGATGACAACTTACTTGAAGGATCTTACTCAATCCATAGGTAGGTATGGTGGACTCTCATGGCAAAACTGGGTTTAAGGATATTGGATGCACAAGCAGTATTCCCGCTTAGTACAGTTATTCAGGCTAGCAAGGGGAGAAAGGCAAGCTCAACATGTTTGAATGATCCATGACAATATACTTTAACTGAGATGTAAGAAAACATAACCCATTATGTTGTCTTGCTTGTCCAACATCAACTCGTTAGCATGTCATACTTAGTGAGTGCTCACAATTGTAAAAGATGTCTATGATAATATATTTATATGTGAAATCTCTCTTCCTTCAATATTCTTTCATGAATTGTTCAAATGACCAATACAATGCTTGCTAACCTTCAATAAACTTAATATTTCTACTTCTTAGATGTGAAGTCATTACTCCCCATGGGATAAGCAAATGAGACATATATAATTTCAGATTTATGACATTCAACTGATTCAACCTTTTATGTTGGAAATATGCCCTAGAGGCGATAATAAAATGATTATTATAATATTTCCTTGTTCATGATAATTGACTATTATTCATGCTATAAGTGTGTTATCCGGAAATCATAATACATGTGTGAATGAATAGACCACAACAAGTCCCTAGTAAGCCTCTAGTTGACTAGCTCGTTGATCAACAGATAGTCATGATTTCCTGACTATGGACATTGGATGTCGTTGATAATGGGATCACATCATTAGGAGAATGATGTGATGGACAAGACCCAATCCTAAGCATAGCACAAGATCGTGTAGTTCGTTTGCTAGAGCTTTTCCAATGTCAAGTATCTTTTCCTTAGACCATGAGATCGTGTAACTCCCGGATACCGTAGGAGCACTTTGGGTGTACCAAACGTCACAACGTAACTGGGTGACTATAAAGGTATACTACAGGTATCCCCGAAAGTATCTGTTGGGTTGACACGGATCGAGACTGGGATTTGTCACTTCATATGATGGAGAGGTATCTCTGGGCCCACTCGGTAATGCATCATCATAATGAGCTCAATGTGACCAAGTGTTTGGTCATGGGTCATGCATTACGGTACGATTAAAGTGACTTGCCGGTAACGAGATTGAACGAGGTATTGGGATACCGACGATCGAATCTCAGGCAAGTAACATTCCGATTGATAAAGGGAATTGTATACGGGATTACTTGAATCCTCGACATCATGGTTCATCCAATGAGATCATTGAGGAGCATGTGGGAGCCAACATGGGTATCCAGATCCCGCTGTTGGTTATTGACCGGAGAGTCGTCTCGGTCATGTCTGCATGTCTCCCGAGCCCGTAGGGTCTACACACTTAAGGTTCGGTGACGCTAGGGTTGTAGAGATATTAGTATGAGGAAACCCGAAAGTTGTTTGGAGTCTCGAATGAGATCCTGGATGTCACGAGGAGTTGCGGAATGGTCCGGAGGTAAAGAATTCTATATAGGAAGTCCAGTTTCGGCCACCGGGAAAGCTTCAGGGGTCACTGGTATTGTACCGGGACCACCGGAAGGGTCTCGGGGGTCCATCGGGTGGGGCCACCTATCCCGGAGGGCCACGTGGGCTGAAAGGGGAAGGGAACCAGCCCCTGGTGGGCTGGTGCGCCCCCCTTGGGCCTTCCCTGCGCCTAGGGTTGGAAACCCTAGGGGTGGGGGGGCGCCCCACTTGACTTGGGGGCAAGTCCCCCCCTAGGCCACCGCCCCCCTTGGAGATGGGATCTCCAGGGCCGGCGCACCCCCTAGGCCCCCTATATAAAGAGGGGGGAGGGAGGGAAGCCGCACCCTAGTCCCTGGCGCCTCCCTCTCCCCCTGTACCACCTCTCCCTCTCGCTGAGCTTGGCGAAGCCCTGCCGAGATCGCCGCTGCTTCCACCACCACGTCATTGTGCCGCTGGATCTCCATCAACCTCTCCCTCCCCCTTGATGGATCAAGAATGAGGAGACGTCTTCCCCAACCGTACGTGTGTTGAACGTGGAGGTGTTGTCCGTTTAGCACTAGGATCATCGGTGATTTGGATCACGACGAGTACGACTCCCTCAACCCCGTTCTCTTGAACGCTTCCGCTCACGATCTACAAGGGTATGTAGATGCACTCCTCTCTCTCGTTGCTAGATGAACTCCATAGATTGATCTTGGTGAAGCGTAGAAAAAAATTATTTTCTGCAACGTTCCCCAACAGTGGCATCATGAGCTAGGTCTATGCGTAGTTTCTTTGCATGAGTAGAACACAAATTTGTTGTGGGTGTAGATGTTGTCAATTTTCTTGCCACTACTAGTCTTATTTTGCTTCGGCGGCATCATGGGATGAAGCGGCCCGGACCGACCTTACACGTACGCTTACGTGAGACAGGTTCCACCGACTAACATACACTAGTTGCATAGGGTGGCTAGCGGGTGTCTGTCTCTCCCACTTTAGTCAGAGCAGATTAGATGAAAAGGGTCCTTATGAAGGGTAAATAGAAATTGGCATATCACGTTGTGGCTTTTACGTAGGTAAGAAACGTTCTTGCTAGAACCCTATTGCAGCCACGTAAAAACATGCAACAACAATTAGAGGACGTCTAACTTGTTTTTGCAGCATATGCCTTGTGATGTGATATGGCCAAAAGTTGTGATGAATGATATATATGTGATGTATGAGATCATGTTCTTGTAATAGGAATCACGACTTGCATGTCGATGAGTATGACAACCGGCAGGAGCCATAGGAGTTGTCTTAATTATTGTATGACCCGCGTGTCAATGATTAAACGCCATGTAATTACTTTACTTCATTGCTAAACCGTTAGCCATAGTAGTAGAAGTAATAGTTGGCGAGCAACTTCATGGAGACACGATGATGGAGATCATGATGATGGAGATCATGGTGTCATGCCAGTGACGAAGATGATCATGGCACCCCGAAGATGGAGATCAAAGGAGCTATATGATATTGGCCATATCATGTCACTATTTGATTGCATGTGATGTTTATCATGTTTTTGCATCTTGCTTAGAACGACAGTAGTAAATAAGATGATACCTCATAATAATTTCAAGAAAGTGTTCCCCCTAACTGTGCGCCATTGCGAAAGTTCATTGTTTTGAAGCACCACGTGATGATCGGGTGTGATAGATTCCAACATCCACATACAACGGGTGTAAGACAGATTTACACATGCAAAACACTTAGGTTAACTTGATGAGCCTAGCATGTACAGACATGGCCTCGGAACACAAGAGACCGAAAGGTCGAACATGAGTTGTATGGAAGATACAATCAACATGGAGATGTTCACCGATGATGACTAGTCCGTCTCACGTGATGATCGGACACGGCCTAGTTGACTCGGATCATGTATCACTTAGATGACTAGAGGGATGTCTAATCTGAGTGGGAGTTCATTAAATAATTTGATTAGATGAACTTAATTATCATGAACTTAGTCTAAAAACCTTTGCAAAAATGTCTTGTAGATCAAATGGCCAACGCTCATGTCAACCTCAACTTCAACGCGTTCCTAGAGAAAACCAAGCTGAAAGATGATGGCAGCAACTATTCAGACTGGGTCCAGAACCTGAGGATCATCCTCATAGCTGCCAAGAAAGCATATGTCCTAGAAGGACCGCTAGGTGAAGTACCCATCCCAGAGAACCAAGACGTTATGAACGCTTGGCAGTCACGTGCTGATGATTACTCCCTCGTTCAGTGCGGCATGCTTTACATCTTAGAACCGGGGCTCCAAAAGCGTTTTGAGCAACACGGAGCATATGAGATGTTCGAGGAGCTGAAAATGGTTTTCCAAGCTCATGTCCGGGTCGAGATATATGAAGTCTCCGACAAGTTCTACAGTTGTAAGATGGAGAAAAATAGTTCTGTCAGTGAGCACATACTCAAAATGTCTGGGTTGCACAACCGCTTGTCCCAGCTGGACATTAACCTCCCGGACGAGGCGGTCATTGACAGAATCCTTCAGTCGCTCCCACCTAGCTATAAGAGCTTTGTGATGAACTACAATATGCAGGGGATGGTGAAAACTATTCCTGAAGTATTTTCAATGCTGAAATCAGCAGAGGTAGAAATCAAAAAGGAGCATCAAGTGTTGATGGTCAATAAAACCACTAGTTTCAAGAAATGCAAGGTTAAGAAGAACTTCAAGAAGGACGGAAGGGAGTTGCCGCGCCCGGTAAACCAGTTGCCGGGAAGAAGCCAAAGAATGGACCCAAACCTGAGACTGGGTGCTTTTATTGCAAGGGAAAGGGACACTGGAAGCGGAACTGCCCCAATTACTTAGCGGACAAGAAGGCCGGCAACACTAGAGGTATATGTGATATACATGTAATTGATGTGTACCTTACCAGTACTGTAGTAGCTCCTGGGTATTTGATACCGGTGCGGTTGCTCATATTTGTAACTCAAAGCAGGAGCTGCGGAATAAGCGGAGACTGGCGAAGGATGAGGTGACGATGCACGTCGGGAATGGTTCCAAGGTCGATGTGATCGTCGTCGGCACGCTACCTCTACATTTACCTACGGGATTAGTTTTAAACCTCAATAATTATTATTTAGTGCCAGCTTTGAGCATGAATATTGTATCTGGATCTCATTTAATACGAGATGGATACTCATTTAAATTCGAGAATAATGGTTGTTCTATTTATATGAGAGATATGTTTTATGGTCATGCCCCGCTGATCAATGGTTTATTCTTGATGAATCTCGAACGTGATGTTACACATATTCATAATGTGAATACCAAAAGATGTAAGGTTGATAACTATAGTCCCACATACTTGTGGCACTACCGCCTTGGTCACATTGGTGTCAAGCGCATGAAGAAACTCCATGCTGATGGACTTTTAGAGTCTCTCGATTATGAATCATTTGACACATGCGAACCATGCCTCATGGGCAAAATGAACAAGACCCCGTTCTCCGGAACAATGGAGCGAGCAACCAACTTATTGGAAATCATACATACCGATGTGTGTGGTCCAATGAGCATTGAGGCTCGCGGAGGCTATCGTTATGTTCTCACTCTCACTGATGACTTAAGTAGATATGGGTATGTCTACTTGATGAAACACAAGTCTGAGACCTTTGAAAAGTTCAAAGAATTTCAAAATGAGGTAGAGAATCAACGTGACCGGAAAATAAAGTTCTTACGATCAGATCATGGAGGAGAATATTTAAGTCATGAATTTGGTACACACTTAAGGAAATGTGGAATCATTTCACAACTCACGCCGCTTGGAACACCTCAGCGTAACAGTGTGTCCGAACGTTGTAATCGCACTCTATTGGATATGGTGCGATCTATGATGTCACTCACCGATTTACCGCTATCATTTTGGGGATACGCTCTAGAGACAGCTACATTCACTTTAAATAGGGCACCGTCTAAATCCGTTGAGACGACACCGTATGAATTATGGTTTGGGAAGAAACCTAAGCTATCGTTTCTAAAAGTTTGGGGATGTGATGCTTATGTCAAGAAACTTCAACCTGAAAAGCTCGAACCCAAGTCGGAAAAATGCGTCTTCATAGGATAACCTAAGGAAACCATTGGGTATACCTTCTACCTTAGATCCGAAGGCAAGGTCTTTGTTGCCAAGAACGGGTCCTTTCTGGAGAAAGAGTTTCTCTCGAAAGAAGTAAGTGGGAGGAAAGTAGAACTCGATGAAGTACTACCTCTTGAACCAGAAAGTAGTGCAGCTCAGGAAGATGTTCCTGTGGTGCCTACACCGATTGGAGAGGAAATTAATGATGATGATCAAGGTACTTCGGATCAAGTTGCTACTGAACTTTGTAGGTCCACAAGGACACGTTCCACACCAGAGTGGTATGGCAACCCTGTCCTGGAAATCATGTTGTTAGACAACGGTGAACCTTCAAACTATGAAGAAGCGACGGCGGGCCCTGATTCCAACAAATGGCTTGAAGCCATGCAATCCGAGATAGGATCCATGTATGAAAATAAAGTATGGACTTTGACAGACTTGCCCGATGATCGGCGAGCGATAGAAAATAAATGGATCTTTAAGAAGAAGATGGACGTGGATGGTAATGTTACCATCTATAAAGCTCGACTTGTCGGTAAGGGTTATCGGCAAATTCAAGGGGTTGACTACGATGAGACTTTCTCTCCCGTAGCGAAGCTGAAGTCCATCCGAATCATGTTAGCAATTGCCGCATACTATGATTATGATATATGGCAAATGGACGTCAAAACGGCATTCCTTAACGGCTATCTTAAGTAAGAACTGTATATGATGCAGCCGGAAGGTTTTGTCGATCCTGAGAATGCTAACAAGGTATGCAAGCTCCAGCGATCCATTTATGGGCTGGTGCAAGCATCTCGGAGTTGGAACATTCACTTTGATGAGATGATCAAAGCGTTTGGGTTTATGCAGACTTATGGAGAAGCCTGCGTTTACAAGAAAGTGAGTGGGAGCTCTGTAGCATTTCTCATATTATATGTGGATGACATACTTTTGATGGGAAATGATATAGAACTTTTGGGCAGCATTAAGGCCTACTTGAATAAGTGTTTTTCAATGAAGGACCTTGGAGAAGCTGCTTACATATTAGGCATCAAGATCTATAGAGATAGATCGAGACACCTCATAGGTATTTCACAAAGCACATACTTTGATAAGATATTGAAGAAGTTCAATATGGATTAGTCTAAGAAGGGGTTCTTGCCTGTGTTGCAAGGTGTGAAATTGAGCTCGGCTCAATGTCCGACCACGGCAGAAGATAGAGAAAAGATGAGTGTCGTCCCCTATGCCTCAGCCATAGGGTCTATCATGTATGCCATGCTGTGTACCAGACCTGATGTAAACCTTGCCGTAAGTTTGGTAGGAAGGTACCAAAGTAATCCTGGCATGGAACACTGGACAGCGATCAAGAATATCCTGAAGTACCTGAAAAGGACTAAGGATATGTTTCTCATTTATGGAGGTGACGAAGGGCTCATTGTAAAGGGTTACATCGACTCTAGCTTCGACACAGATCTGGATGACTCTAAGTCACAAACCGGATACGTGTATATTTTGAATGGAGGGGCAGTAAGCTGGTGCAGTTGCAAGCAAAGCGTCGTGGCGATATCTACATGTGAAGCGGAGTACATGGCAGCCTCAGAGGCAGTGCATGAAGCAATCTGGATGAAGGAGTTCATCACCGACATAGGAGTCATACCCAATGCGTCGGGGCCAATTACCCTCTTCTGTGACAACACTGGAGCTATTGCCCTTGCCAAGGAGCCCAGGTTTCACAAGAAGACCAGGCACATCAAGCGTCGCTTCAACTCCATTCGTGAAAATGTTCAAGATGGAGACATAGATATTTGCAAAGTGCATACGGATCTGAATGTCGCAGATCTGTTGACTAAACCTCTTCCGCGAGCACAACATGATCAACACCAGAACTCTATGGGTGTTCGATTCATCACAATGTAACTAGATTATTGACTCTAGTGCAAGTGGGAGACTGTTGGAAATATGCCCTAGAGGTAATAATAAAATGATTATTATAATATTTACTTGTTCATGATAATTGTCTATTATTCATGCTATAATTGTGTTATCCGTAAATCGTAATACATGTGTGAATGAATAGACCACAACAAGTCCCTAGTAAGCCTCTAGTTGACTAGCTCGTTGATCAATAGATAGTCATGGTTTCCTGACTATGGACATTGGATGTCATTGATAACAGGATCACATCATTAGGAGAATGATGTGATGGACAAGACCCAATCCTAAGCATAGCACAAGATCGTGTAGTTCGTTTGCTAGAGATTTTCTAATGTCAAGTATCTTTTCCTTAGACCATGAGATCGTGTAACTCCCGCATACCGTAGGAGTGCTTTGGGTGTACCAAATGCCACAACGTAACTGGGTGACTATAAAGGTATACTACAGGCATCCTCGAAAGTATCTGTTGGGTTGACACGGATCGAGACTGGGATTTGTCACTCCGTATGATGGAGAGGTATCTCTGGGCCCACTCGGTAATGCATCATCATAATGAGCTCAATGTGACCAAGTGTTTGGTCACGGGATCATGCATTATGGTATGAGTAAAGTGACTTGCCGGTGACGAGATTGAACGAGGTATTGGGATACCGACGATCGAATCTCGGGCAAGTAACGTATCGATTGACAAAGGGAATTGTATACGGGATTACTTGAATCCTCGACATCGTGGTTCATCCGATGAGATCATCGAGGAGCATGTGGGAGCCAACATGGGTATCCAGATCCTGTTGTTGGTTATTGACCAGAAAGTCGTCTTGGTCATGTCTGCATGTCTCCCGAACCCGTAGGGTCTACACACTTAAGGTTCAGTGACGCTAGGGTTGTAGAGATATTAGTATGCGGAAACCCGAAAGTTGTTCGGAGTCCCGGATGAGATCCCGGACGTCACGAGGAGTTCCAGAATGGTCCGGAGGTAAAGAATTCTATATAGGAAGTCCAGTTTCGGCCACCGGGAAAGTTCCGGGGGTCGCCGGTATTGTACCAGGACCACCGGAAGGGTCCCGGGGGTCCACCGGGTGGGGCCACCTATCCCAGAGGGCCACGTGGGCTGAAAGGGGAAGGGAACCAGCCCCTGGTGGGCTGGTGCGCCCCCCTTGGGCCTCCCCTGCGCCTAGGGTTGGAAACCCTAGGGGTGGGGGCGCCCCACTTGACTTGGGGGGCAAGTCCCCCCCCTAGGCCCCCCCCCTTGGAGATGGGATCTCCAGGGCCGGCGCACCCCCCTAGGCCTCCTATATAAAGAGGGGGATGGAGGGAAGCCGCACCCTAGTCCCTGGCGCCTCCCTCTCCCCCCGTACCACCTCTCCCTCTCGCTGAGCTTGGCGAAGCCCTGCCGAGATCGCCGCTACTTCCACCACCACGCCATTGTGCTGCTAGATCTCCATCAACCTCTCCCTCCCCCTTGCTGGACAAGAAGGAGGAGACGTCTTCCCCAACCGTACGTGTGTTGAACGCGGAGGTGTTATCCGTTCAGCACTAGGATCATCGGTGATTTGGATCACGACGAGTACGACTCCCTCAACCCCGTTCTCTTGAACGCTTCCGCTCGCGATCTACAAGGGTATGTAGATGCACTCCTCTCTCTCGTTGCTAGATGATCTCCATAGATTGATCTTGGTGAAGCATAGAAAAATTTTATTTTCTGCAACTTTCCCCAACAATTTACTCATAGGATATAAGTGAAGCACATGAGTAAATGACAAACTACTCCAAAAAGATATAAGTGAAGACCAGTGAGTAGTTAAATAATTATGTAGCTATGTGAAGACTCTCTCTCATTAAAGAATTTTAGATCTTGGTATTGTATTCAAGCAGCAAGAAAAACAAAATAAAATGACATTGCAAGGATAGCACAACTCATGTGAAGAAGCAAAACTTAGGTTCAACCGATACTAACCGATAGGTGTTGAAGAAGAAAGGTGGGATGCCTACCGGGGCATCCCCAATCTTAGGTGCTTGAGACTTCTTGGAATATTATCTTGGGGTGCCTTGGGCATCCCCAAGCTTGAGCTTTTGTGTCTCCTTAATTCCTTTTATATATAGTTTCTCTTCTTTTTATCAAAAGCTTCATCCACAACAAACTCAACAAGAACTCGTGAGATAGGTTAGTATAAACCAATGCAAAACCTTATCATTTTCTACTGTAACATATTACTAACATTATTATTCAACATTGAATACTAAATGTCTCTGCATATTTAATACTACTATCCTCAAATAGAATCATTAAACAAGCAAACATATGCAAACAATGCAAACATAACAGCAATCTGTCAAAACAGTATAGTCTGTAAAGAATGCAAGATTCATCATACTTCCCTAACTCCAAAAATTATAAGAAAAATACTACGCTGTAGAAGATTTATCAGATCTAAGTATACAAAAATACTCAACATTATATCACTCTGACTTTTCTAGGGAATTTTTGCAACAGCAGTAAACTTTCTGTTTTCAAACAGCAACATGTATACTAGCAAAATAAGCATGGTAAAGGCTATCCTTGACATTTTTATTGAAAATATAGATGCAAAACATTATTATAACTAAAAGCAAGCAAAAACTAACAAAATAAAATGACGCTCCAAGCAAAACACATATCATGTGGTGAATAAAAATATAGCTCCAAGTAAAGTTACCGATGAACGTAGACGAAAGAGGGGATGCCTTCCGGGGCATCCCCAAGCTTAGTTGCTTGGTTGTCCTTGGATATTACCTTGGGGTGCCTTGGGCATCCCCAAGCTTAGGCTCTTGCCACTCCTTATTCCATAGTTCATCGAATCTTTACCCAAAACTTGAAAACTTCAACCACACAAAACTCAAAACAAAACTCGTAAGCTCCGTTAGTATAAGAGAATAAAACCACCACTTAGGTACTGTAATGAACTCATTCTAAATTCATGTTGGTGTTAAACCTACTGTATTACAACTTTTCTATGGTTCATACCCTTACATACTAGCCATAGATTCATCAAAATAAGCAAACAACACAATGAAAACAGAATCTGTTAAAAACAGAACAGTCTGTAGTAATCTGTATCAAAAGTATACTTCTGGAACTCCAAAAATTCTGAAATAAACTGGTGGACCTGAGGAAATTGTCTATTAATCATCTGCAAAAATAATCAACCTAAAATCACTCTCCAGTAAAAAGTGGCAGCTAATCTCGTGAGCGCTAAAGTTTCTGTTTTTTACAGCAAGATCACATTGACTTCACCCAAGTCTTCCCAAAGGCTCTACTTGGCACTTTATTGAAACAAAAACTATAAAACATGATTACTACATTAGCATAATCATGTGAACACACAAAAATAGTAAGGATAAATATTGTGTTGTCTCCCGACAAGTGCTTTTCTTTAATGCCTTTCTAGCTAGGCATGATGATGACAATGATGCTCACATAAAGGATAAGAATTGAAACATAACGGGAGCATCATGAAGAATATGACTAGCACATTTAAGTCTAACCCACTTCCTATGCATAGAGATTTTGGGAGAAAACAACTTATGGGAACAATAATCAACTAGCATAGGAAGGTACAACAAGCATAGCTTCAAGATTTTAAGCACATAGGGAGGAAACTTGATATTATTGCAATTCCTACTAGCATATATTCCTCCCTCATAATAATTTTCAGTAGCATCATGAATGAATTCAACAATACAACCAGCACCTAAAGTATTCTTTTCATGATCTACAAGCATAGAAAATTTACTACTCTCCACATAAGCAAATTTCTTCTCATGAATAGTAGTGAGAGCAAACTCAACAAAATAATTATCATGTGAGGCATAATCCAATTGAAAACTAAAATCATGATGACAAGTTTCATGGTTATCATTATTCCTAATAGCATACAAGTCATCACAATAATCATCATAGATAGCAACTTTGTTCTCATAATCAATTGGAACCTCTTCCGAAATAGTGGAATCATCACTAAATAAAGTTGACACTCTTCCAAATCCACTTTCATGTTCATCACAATAAGATTCAACATCCTCCAAAATAGTGGGATCGCTACTTCCTAAAGTTGACACTCTTCCAAACCCACTTTCATCAATATAATCATCATAAATAGGAGGCATGCTTTCATCATAATAAATATTCTCATCAAAACTTGGAGGACAAAAAATATCATCTTCATCAAACATAGCTTCCCCAAGCTTGTGGCTTTGCATATCATTAGCATCATGGATATTCAAGGAATTCATACTAACAACATTGCAATCATGCTCATCATTCAAATATTTATTCTGAAACAATTTAATGCATTCTTCTTCTAGCACTTGAGCACAATTTTCCTTTCCATCATTCTCATGAAAGATATTAAAAAGATGAAGCGTATGAGACAAACTCAATTCAATTTTTTTGTAGTTTTCTTTTATAAACTAAACTAGTGATAAAAACAAGAAACAAAAAGATTCGATTGCAAGATCTAAAGATATACCTTCAAGCACTAACCTCCCCGGCAACAGCGCCAGAAAAGAGCTTAGTTGACGGAGTGTGAGTGCCGTTTACCTAGCCTCCCCGGCAAAACAGCGCCGGAAAAGAGCTTGATGTCTACTACACAACCTTCTTCTTGTAGACGTTGTTGGGCCTGCAAGTGCACAGGTTTGTAGGACAGTAGCAAATTTCCCTCAAGTGGATGACCTAAGATTTATCAATCAGTAGGAGGCGTAGG
The DNA here is from genome assembly GCF_018294505.1 of Triticum aestivum. Classification (NCBI taxonomy): domain Eukaryota; kingdom Viridiplantae; phylum Streptophyta; class Magnoliopsida; order Poales; family Poaceae; genus Triticum; species Triticum aestivum. The sequence continues at coordinate 454,719,170 of NC_057795.1, read as the reverse complement.
ATGAAGATGGTCTCTCTCAAACAACCCTGCAACCAAATAACAAAGAGTCTCTTGTGTCCCCAACACACCCAGTACAATGGTAAATTGTATAGGTGCACTAGTTCGGCGAAGATATGGTGATACAAGTGCAATATGGATGGTAGATAAAGGTATTTGTAATCTGAAATTATAAAAACAGCAAGGTATCAAGCGAAAAAAGTGTGCGTAAATGGTATTGCGATGGTAGGAAACAAGGCCTAAGGTTCATACTTTCACTAGTGCAAGTTCTCTCAACAATAATAACATAGATAGATCATATAACAATCCCTCAACATGCAACAAAGAGTCACTCCAAAGCCACTAATAGCGGAGAACAAACGAAGAGATTATGGTAGGGTACAAAACCACCTCAAAGTTATTCTTTTGGATCAATCTATTCAAGAGTTCGTACTAGAATAACACCTTAAGACACAAATCAACCAAAACCCTAATGTCACCTAGATACTCCATTGTCACCTCAAGTACCCATGGGCATGATTATACGATATGCATCACACAATCTCAGATTCATCTATTCAACCAACACAAAGTACTTCAAAGAGTGCCCCAAAATTTCTACCGGAGAGTCAAGAACGTGTGCCAACCCCTATGCATAGGTTCATCGGCGGAACCCGCAAGTTGGTCACCAAAACATACATCAAGTGGCACATGATATCCCATTGTCACCATAGATAAGCACGGCAAGACATACATAAAGTGTTCTCATAGAAGACTCAATCCGATAAGATAACTTCAAAGGGAAAACTCAATTCATCACAAGAGAGTAGAGGGGGAGAAACATCATAAGATCCAACTACAATAGAAAAGCTCGGGATACATCAAGATCGTGCCATAGAGGGAACACGAGAGAGAACACGAGAGAGAGAGAGATCAAACACATAGCTACTGGTACATACCCTCAGCCTCGAGGGTGAACTACTCCCTCCTCGTCATGGACAGCGCCGAGATGATGAAGATGGCCACCGGTGAAGGATCCCCCCTCCGACAGGGTGACGGGAAGGGCTCCCGAGAGGTTTCCGGTGGCTACAGAGGCTTGCGGTGGCGGAACTCCCAATCTATCTTGATATTCGATGTTTTTAGGGTACGAGGGAATATATGGGCGAAAGAAGTCGGTCGGGAGGTGCTCCAGGGGCCCACGAGACAGGGGGCGTGCTTAGTAGGGGGGAGGGGGCACCCCCCCTATCTCCTGGCCTCCTCGAGGATCTTCTGACGTAAACTCCAAGTCTCCAGGATGATATTCTTCACAAAAATAACGCTGCCAAAGGTTTCATTCCGTTTGGACTCCGTTTGATATTCCTTTTCTTCGAAATACTGAAACAGGCAATAAAACAGCAATATGGGATGGCCTCCGGTTAATAGGTTAGTCCCAAAAGTAATATAAAAGTGTATAATAAAGCCCATAACCATTCAAAACAGATAATAAACTAGCATGAATGCTTCATAAATTATAGATACGTTGGAGACGTATCAGTAAGGCTTTGTCTATGCAAAGCAGGTATTTGAAGGGAGAAAATCACGTTTGCTAATTTGAATTCGGATTTCTCCAGGGTATTTGCGGAGCTGCCGCGCAGCATATCTGATGCCACCCAATTCTACCGGGCTGAAGAAAGGAGCACCACGGAGAAGCTCTGCTGGTCGCAGTATCTGGCGCCAAAATATCCAGTGCCTTTTGCCGATCAACTGAAACAGTTGATCGAACTGCATAAGGCGGCCGAACTAGCCATGAAGGATTTAATTATCCGGCTATGGCCTGCCGAGCCGATTCCCAACAGTTACTTCGGGCTCGTAAAGCGGCTTGTGAGTGCCTGCCCTCGACTTGAAGTCATCAAGCGGTCGGTCTGTATGGAGGGTGCGCGAATGGCCTTCGCCCATGCGAAAGTGCACTAGGCGAAGATGGATGCTAAAAAGCTGTTGACCGAAGGACCACCGGAGGGGAAGGAGCACCACAAGCCCGAGTTATATTATGATAGTGTCCTGAAAGGATCCCGCCTTGTGGCGGAGCAATGCGCCAAGGACATTATATTCCCATGAATACGGTCATGTTGTCCTATGTAATGTTAAACAAGGTCATTTCTATTATTTATTACCTATTATTTAAAAGTTTTTCCTCCTATGGGGCCATTTTATATGTTAATCCTGAGAGTTGGCCAGTCGTCGGCTTCTGCCCCCACGTAGGAAGTACGGGGGTGTTCGGGATAAATCTGAGCACTCTTTACCCTAGTTTTGGGTCCTTGAAGGAGGTGTTCAGCGCAACAAACCAGACAATCGGACTATAAGGCGTTATCACTCTCACTTAGCCATAGGAGTTTGACAAAAGAAAGGTAGGCACATCCCCTGGTGTTCGGAAGACCGCACTAGGGGCTCTATAAGCACCTGATCAGAAGAGAAGCCGATCCATCGCATGCTGCATTAGTTATCGCATAATGCGGAAGAAATATTAAAGATTTTACAACCTATCGAACAGTTGACCGGCTCTCGTCGTATCATGACAGTCAGTTTTTGGCTTTCTCTACTGAGGCGCTTGTCCGGAAGAACCGAGACGCAATCGTTGTAGTTCTCCCTTTACTACCCTAGCCGATATAGCGGAACATAGGGTAGCAAGCACAGGAGCCGGGCAACCCAACTATTGACCCAAGACATGATTCGGAGCCGATGCATATAATGTTATAAGTTCGGGGTGCCGAACGACCGTGAGGGTGTTCGGACTTTATTGTCGTATTATGGATACAATGAGGGCCCTGGCATGTTAAGGCATATCATAGTGTACGGATGCCATTTGACAAATTATATCAATAAGAAAGAGCAGCAAGTAAGCGTCATATAAAGCCACATATTGCAATTGAATAATACGTCGATGCGTGCGAGTACAAGTAGTGTGATAAAAAGAAATATGACTTCAGAACCTGCTGTGACCGGGGAGGGAAGCCGTGTGCGGATCCAGATAATAATCGGATGATCATCAAGGGGAATGTCTAGGGATTCCCGTATGCAATCGAGCTATTTCCTTCATTGGCATGTTCGTCCCCTCCTGGGTCTGGTCGCCATGTCGCCAGTGATGGCCTACACAAAAAGTGGACCTGTAAAGAAAGTGCAAAAAAATGTTTGTGTGCCACGGAGCGGTTAAACCGTAATGTGTGTTCTAGCCTGGCATTGTCTCTGCCTACCGCCGGAGTGATGAATTGAGCTCTTGATGAGCTGGGCTATCCTGCCGCATAGTAGTTCAGACTCTTTCGACTGTGTCCGGGAGTCTGGCTATTGAATGAAGGTTTGATTGAAAATGTCAGTCTGTACTTCTACTGCTAAGGCGGCGGTATACTCTTCGGCACAGAGGGAGCGTTCGGCCTTGCCATCAACTGTTATGACGCCGCGCAGGCCGGGCATCTTGAGCTTAAGGTATGCATAATGTGGCACCGTGTTGAATTGAGCAAGCGCGGTTCATTCGAGCAGTGCATGATAGTTGCTGCGAAAAGGGACGATGTCAAAGATTAACTCTTCGGTACGGTAATTATTCGGTGGTCCAAAGACTACCTCCAGAGTGATGGAGCCTGTACAACAGGCCTCCACACCTGGTATAACACCTTTAAAGGTGGTTTTAGTGGGTTTGACCATTGAAGGATCGATACCCATCTTATGCACTATGTCCTCATACAACAGCTTCAGACTGCTTCCTCCGTCCATAAGGACTCGTGTGAGGTGAAATCCGTCAATTATTGGGTCCAAGATTAGTGCGGCCGAATTGCCCTGACTGATATTGGCCGGGCGATCTGTACGGTCAAAGATGATCGGGCTGCATGACCATAGGTTATATTTTGGGGCGACTGGCTCCGTTGCATCGTCATCCCTGAGAGTGCACATCCGCTCCCTCTTGGGAATATGAGTGGCGTTTATCATGTTCACCATTTTAATTTGCGGGGGAAATTTCTTTTGTCCTCCTGTGTTCGGTGGCCAGTGATCCTCGTCATCATCATTGCTTTGCAACCCCTTCTCCTTGTTTTCGGCATCTGACCTGCCGGCTTGTTTGAAGACCCAGCATTCTCTGTTGGTATGATTGGCTGGTGTTCCTAGGGTGCCATGAATTTGGCATGGACGGTCGAGTATGCGGTCCAGACTGAACGGGCCCGGATTGTTCCTTTGGAATGGCTTTTTCCACTAAACGGACTTCGAGCCACTGAAATTGGCATTAACGGTCGTGTCTTCAACGTTATCGCCATTATTGCGACGCTTGTGTTTGTTGCGTCGGGGATTGCCGTTGCTGTCTCTGGCATCTCAGGTGCCAGGATTTCTTGACGTGTTGTTGCTACGAGCCAGCCGGCTATCCTCGCCCACACAAAAGCAGGTCATGCGTGTCATGAGGGCTGCCATGGACTTTGGCTTCTCTTGGCCAACGTGTCGGGCAAGCCACTGGTCACGGATGTTGTGCTTAAAGGCCGCTAGGGCTTCAGCATCCGGACAGTCGACAATTTGGTTCTTTTTAGTTAGGAACCGAGTCCAGAATTTCCTAGATGACTCTCCGGGCTGTTGGGTTATGTGACCTAAATCATCAGCATCTGGTGGTCGCACATAAGTGACCTGGAAGTTATCCAGGAATGCATCTTCCAGGTTGTCCCAACTTCCAATGGAGTTTGCCGGCAAACTATTCAGCGAATGTCGAGCCGGTCCCTTGAGCTTTAGTGGAAGGTACTTGATGGCATGTAGATCATCCCCGCGGGCCATGTGAATGTGGAGAAGGAAATCTTCTATCCATACCGTGGGGTCTGTAGTCCCATCGTAGGGATAGATATTCACGGGTTTAAACCCTTCTGGGAACTCATGCTCCATTACTTTGTTAGTGAAGTATAGGGGGTGTGCGACGCCTCTATGCCGGGCTACATCACGATGCAGTTCAAATGAGTCTGATCTGTTGTATTCGGCCCGGCCGGATTTGTATTTAGTGTATCCGGCGTGGCGGTCATCGTCACGTGTTGGGGCGCGCCCCCGTGATCCGTAGATCGATCTTGACTGTCCTGCTTTGTTTTCCAACTTGTCTTGCATGTCCTGCGTGTAGCCCCGGGCCTTCGTGTTTTTGTTTGATTGGCGACGGGGTGCGGGCTGATACGCCATTTTGTCTCAGCCACGAGGTGACCGGTCAGCCGCATCCTGCGCTGGTAGTGTAGGCTCTAGTGCCTCCTCCTCGAATTGAGGTAACAACCCTGCGCTTCGGGTAACTTTTGTTGGATGCTCGAGTCCGTATTCTTTGGCTGCCAGGACCTCAGTCCATCTATGAGTTAGCGGATCTTGATCAGCTTGAAGCTGCTGCTGTTTTTTCTTCAGGCTTTTTGCAGTGGTTATAAGCTGGCGCTTGAAGCGCTCCTGCTCGATGGGATCCTCATGCACGATAAATTCTTCATCGCTGAGGCTCACCTCATCTTCGGAGGGGGGCATGTAATTGTCATCCTCCGAGTCTCCATCCATTGCATGTTCATCAGGGCTAGCTTGCCCATTCTCCCGTCCGGCTTGCTCGAAGCTTGGCTGGGAGGGATTGTTTTCGTCTTCGGCATCATCCGGAGTGCTATTGTCTCTTGTGCCAGTATCACTATTTTTGCTATGGCGGGGCTTAGAGCGGCGCCGCTAATACCGGCACTTAGATTTCTTCTCTAGGGGATTATCCTCTGTTGCCTCATCGCCATTGTTTTCTTTGGGTGTGTCCACCATATATATATATATATATATATATATATATATATATATATATATATATATATATATATATTGCTGTCTAGCGCTTGTGGGCGGTGGTTCCTGTTCTTCTCCGGCATCGTCGTCCATACCGTCGATGTCTTCGGAGTCGAAATCAAGCATGTCGGTTAAGTCGTCGACAGTGGCTATTAAGTGGGTGGTGGGTGGGAAACAAATTTCTTCGTTGTCCGCTTCCCACTCAAGCCGGACATAGTTCGGCCAAGAGTCTCCTGCCAGGGAAAGGGATTTCAACGAATTTAGCATGTCGCCCAAGGGTGAGTGCTGAAAGATATCCGCGGAGGTAAACTCCATGATCGGTGCCCAATCAGGTTCGATAGGCACGGATGCGCGCGGTTCGAAGCCTATGGCCAGAGACGAGTCCGAGGTTCCGCTGACACAGACCTCATTGGGGTGAAGTCTGTGTTCGGCTCTATCGCCGATGAGTGTGCGACCTCCGTTGCGGGGTCTATCCACCATCTTCGTATGGCATGATCTGCTCCAGATCTAAGGCCAGGGCAGCTGCAGGTGCGTTCTCCTGAACACCGTCTGATGGCAGATCTAAGTCCTGCTCATCGTGACTATACGACGCACCTGTCATGGGTTTGAATCCGTCGAAGATCAAGTCTCCGCGGATGTCGGCGGTGTAGTTCAGGCTTCTGAACCTGACTCGATGGCCAGGGGCGTAGCTATCGATCTGCTCTAGATGGCCAAGCGAGTTGGCCCGTAGTGCGAAGCCGCCGAATACGAAGATCTGTCCGGGGAGGAAAACCTCACCCTAGATCGCATCATTGTGGATGATTGAAGGAGCCATCAAGCCTTATGGCTACGACACAGTGGAACTCTCAATGAAAGCACCAATGTCGGTGTCAAGACCAGCGGATCTCGGGTAGGGTGTCCCGAACTGTGCGTCTAAGGCTAATGGTAACAGGAGGCGGGGGACACAATGTTTACCCAGGTTCGGGCCCTCTCTATGGAGGTAATACCCTATTTCCTGCTTGATTGATCTTGATGATATGAGTATTACAAGAGTTGATCTACCACGAGATCGTAGAGGCTAAACCCTAGAAGCTAGCCTATGATTATCATTGTTCTCGTCCTATGGACTAAAACCTCTGATTTATATAGACATTGGAGGGGCTAGGGTTACAACAGAGTCGGTTACAGAGAAGGAAATCTACATATCCGAATTGCCAAGCTTGCCTTCCACGCAAAGGAGAGTCCCACCCGGACACGGGACGAAGTCTTCAATCTTGTATTTCATAGTCCAACAGTTCGGGGCAAGTACATAGTCCGGCTGTCCGAGGACCCCAGGACTCCCTCACCCCCTACCCGAGATCTGCCGGTTTTGACACCGACAATGACTTCATATCGTCGGCTCAACGGGCGCTCGGGTTCTCTTGGGATGGATCATCGCAGTCCCGGCAGCCGGAATCCCTCTCATTCCCCATCATCGGTCGGACAGATTATGAGTCCCACTAGGAACGGGCGGCCCGCAGTGGTAAGTGATACGTCCATTTTGCATCATGCTTTTATATCAATATTCATTGCATTATGGGCTGTTATTACACATTATATCTCAATACGTGTGGCTATTCTCTCTTATTTTACAAGGTTTACCATGAAGAGGGGGAATGCCGGCAGCTGGAATTCTGGTTGGAAAAGGAGCAAACATTGGAAACCTATTTTGCACTTCTCCAGAAGTCCTGAAACTCCACGAAACATATTTTTGGATTTATTAAGAATTATTGAGCAAAAAAAGTACATCAGGGGGCCCACACCCTGTCCAGGAGGGTGGGGGCGCGCCCCCTGTCTCCTGGGCCCCCTGGTGGCCCTCCGGTGTCCATCTTCCGCTATATGAAGGCTCTTACCCTGGAAAAAATCGTGGGCAAGCTTAAGAGACGAAACTACTCTGCCACAAGGCAGAACCTTGTTTGAACCAATCTAGAGCTCCGGCAGAGCTGTTCTGTCGGGGACACTTCCCTCCGGGAGGGGGAAATCATCACCAACATCATCACCAATGATCCTCTCATCGGGAGGGGGTCAATCTCCATCAACATCTTCACCAGCACCGTCTCCTCTCAAACCCTAGTTCATCCCTTGTATCCAATCTTGTATCCAAAACCACAAATTGGTACTTGTTGGTTGCTAGTAGTGTTGATTACTCCTTGTAGTTGATACTTATTGGTTTACTTGGTGGAAGATCATATGTTCAGATCCTCAATGCATATTATTACACCTCTGATTATGAATATGAATATGCTTTGTGAGTAGTTACGCTTGTTCCTGAGGACATGGGTGAAGTCTTGCTATTAGTAGTCATGTGAATTTGGTATTCGTTCGATATTTTGATGAGATGTATGTTGTCTTCTCCTCTAGTGGTGTCATGTGAACGTCGACTACATGACATTTCACCATTACTTGGGCCTAGGGGAAGGCATAGGGAAGTAATAAGTAGATGATGGGTTGCTAGAGTGACAGAAGCTTAAACCCTAGTTTATGCGTTGCTTCGTTAGGGGCTGATTTGGATCCACATGTTTCATGTTATGGTTAGGTTTACCTTAATACTTTTTTTGTAGTTGCGAAAGCTTGCAATAGGGGTTAATCATAAGTGGGATGCTTGTCCAAGTAAGGACAGTACCCAAGCACCGGTCCACCCACATATCAAATTATCAAAGTACCAAACGCGAATCATATGAACGTGATGAAAACTAGCTTGACGATAATTCCCATGTGTCCTCGGGAGCTCCTTTCTCATTATTAGAAATTTTCCAGTCTTATCCTTTGCTACATAAAGGATTGGTCCACCTTGATGCACTTTATTTACTTTGTTTACTTGTTACTCGTTACTATTTATCTTATCACAAAACTATCTATCACCTACAATTTCAGTGCTTGCAGAAAACCTTCCTGAAAACCGCTTATCATTCCCTTCTGCTCCTCGTTGGGTTCGACACTCTTACTTATCGAAAGGACTACGATAGATCCCCTACACTTGTGGGTTATCAAGACTCTTTTCTGGTGCTGTTGCCGGGGAGTGTAGCGCTTTTGGTGAGTGGAACTTGGTAAGGAAACATTTATATAGTGTGCTGAAATTTTCTGTTACTTGTTACTATGGAAACTAATCCTTTGAGGGGCTTGTTCGGGGCATCTTCGCCCCGACCAGTAGAGCAAAGAGTTGCTCCTCAACCTACTGAACTTTATGAAAATGTTTATTTTGAGATTCCTTCGGGTATGATACAGAAACTGCTAGCTAATCCATTTGCAGGAGATGGAACGTTGCATACCGATTTACACTATATCTTTGTGGATGAAGTTTGTGGATTATTTAAGCTTGCATGTATCCCCGATGATGTTGTCAAAAGGAAGGTCTTCCCTTTATCTTTGAAGGGAGATGCATTGACATGGTTAAGGCTATGTGATGATACGGGGTCTTGGAATTATAAGCGATTGAAGTTGGAATTTCACCAGAAGTTCTATCCTATGCATCTTGTTCATCGTGATCATAATTACATATATAATTTCTGGCCTCGCGAAGGAGAAAGCATCGCTCAAGCTTGGGGGAGGCTTAAGTCAATGTTATATTCATGCCCCAATCATGAGCTCTCTCGGGAAATGATTATTCAAAAAATTTATGCTCGGCTTTCTCTTAATAATCGCAACCTGCTCGATACTTCTTGTGCCGGTTCTTATACGCTGAAGACTATTGACTTCAAATGGGACTTATTGGAAAGAATTAAACACAACTCTGAAGATTGGGGTTCCAACAATGGTAAGGAGTCAGGTATGACACCTAATTTTGATTGTGTTAAATCTTTTATGGATACCGATGCTTTTCGTGGATTTAGCGCTAAGTATGGACTTGACTCTGAGATAGTAGCTTCTTTCTGTGAATCTTTTGCTACTCACGTTGATCTTCCTAAAGAGAAGTGGTTTAAATATAATCTTCCTGTTGAAGTGAAAGTAGTTGCACCTATTACAGTTGAAGAAAAGACTATCACTTATAGTGATCCTATTGTTCCTACTACTTATGTTGAGAAACCCCCATAACCTGTTAGGATAAAGGATCATGCTAAAACTTCAACTGTTGTTCATAAGAGTAATTCTAGGATTTATACACCTCCTGAGAAAATCAAAGTTGAACCTAGTATTGCTATGGTTAAGTATCTCTTGGATGATAATTTAGATGGGCATGTTATTTACTTTTGTGGTGAAACTGCTAATATTGTTAAACCAGATGCTAAGACACATAGACCCGTTGTAGGCATGCCTATTATTTCTGTTAAAATAGGAGATCATTGTTATCATGGATTATGTGATATGGGTGCTAGTGCTAGTGCAATACCTATTTCCTTATACCAAGAGATTATGCATGATATTGCACCTGTTGAGTTAGAAGATATTGATGTTACTATTAAGCTTGCTAATAGAGATACTATTAAGCTTTTGGGATTGTTAGAGATCTTGAAGTCTTGTGTGGGAAGGTCAAATACCCTGCTAATTTTCTTGTTCTTGGTTCTCCACAAGATGCCTTTTGTCCCATTATATTTGGTAGACCCTTCTTAAACACTGTTAATGCTAAAATAGATTGCGAAAAGGATGTTGTTACGATTGGCTTAGATGATATGACTCATGAGTTTAATTTTGCTAAATTTTGTAGACAACCCCGTGATAAAGAATTATCTAGTAAAGATGAAATAATTGGTCTTGCTTCTATTGTCGTGCTTCCTACTGATCCGTTAGAACAATATTTGCTAGACCATGAAAATGATATGTTTATGAAAGAAAGAAGGGAAATAGATGAAGTATTCCTTAAACAGGAACCTATTTTGAAACATAACCTTCCCATTGAAATTCTTGGGGATCCCTCTCCACCCAAGGGTGATCCCGTGTTTGAACTCAAACCTTTACCTGATAATCTTAAGTATGCTTATCTTGATGAAAAGAAAATATATCCTGTTATTATTAGTGCTAACCTTCTAGAGCAAGAAGAAGAAAGATTATTGAAAACTCTGAAGAAGCACCGAGCTACTATTGGATATACTCTGGATGATCTTAAGGGCGTAGTCCCACGTTATGCCAACACAAAATTAAATTGGAGGACGACGCCAAACCAGTTAGAGATCCTCAACGACGATTAAATCCTAAGATGAAAGAAGTGGTAAGAAAGGAGATACTAAAGCTCTTTGAGGCAGGTATAATTTATCATGTTGCTGATAGTGATTGGGTAAGCCCAGTCCATTGTGTTCCTAAAAAGGGAGGTATTACCATTGTTCCTAATGATAAAGATGAATTGATCCCGCGGAGAATTATTACAGGTTATAGGATGGTAATTGATTTTCTTAAATTAAATAAAGCTACTAAGAAAGATCATTACCCTTTACCTTTTATTGATCAAATGCTAGAAAGACTATCCAAACACACACCCTTTTGCTTTCTAGATGGTTATTCTGGTTTCTCTCAAATACTTGTGTCAGCGGGAGATCAAGCAAAAACTTATTTTACTTGCCCTTTCGGTACTTTCGCTTATAGACGTATGCCTTTTGGTTTATGTAATGCACCTGCTACCTTTCAAAGATGCATGATGGCTATATTCTCTGATTTTTGTGAAAAGATTTGCGAGGTATTCATGGATGACTTCTCTGTTTATGGATCCTCCTTTGTTTGAGCAACCTTGATCGAGTTTTGCAAAGGTGCGAAGATACTAGTCTTGTTCTGAATTGGAAAAAGTGCCACTTTATGGTTAATGAAAGCATTGTCTTGGGGCATAAGATTTACGAGAGAGGTATTGAAGTTGATAAGCTAAAGTTGATGCTATTGAAAAGATGCCATGTCCCAAGGACATAAAAGGTATAAGAAGTTTCCTTGGTCATGCCGGTTTTTACAGGAGGTTCATTAAGGACTTTTCTAAGATCTCTAGGCCTCTGACTAATTTATTGTAAAAAGATATTCCTTTTGTCTTTGATGATGATTGTGTAGAAGCATTTGAAATACTTAAGAAAGCTTTGATCACTGCACCTGTTGTTCAGCCACCTGATTGGAATTTACCTTTTGAAATTATGTGTGATGCTAGTGATTATGCTGTAGGTGTTGTTCTAGGGCAAAGAGTTGATAAGAAATTGAATGTTATCTAGTATGCTAGTAAGACTCTTGATACTACCCAAAGGAATTATGCAACTACTAAAAAAGAATTCTTAGCAGTTGTGTTTGCATGTGATAAGTTTAGACCTTATATTGTTGATTCTAAAGTTACTATTCACACTGATCATGCTGCTATTAAATATCTATGGAAAAGAAAGATGCTAAGCCTAGACTCATCAGATGGGTTCTCCTGCTCCAAGAGTTTGATTTGCATATTATTGATAGAAAGGGAGCTGAGAACCCCGTTGTAGATAACTTGTCTAGGTTAGAGAATGTTCTTGATGACCCACTGCCTATTGATGATAGCTTTCCTGATGAATAATTAGCGGTCATTAATGCTTCTCATACTGCTCAATGGTATGATGATTATGCTAATTATATTGTTGCTAAATTTATACCACCTAGTTTCACATACCAGCAAAAGAAAAAGTTCTTTTATGATTTAAGACATTACTTTTGGGATGATCCACACCTTTATAAAGAAGGTGTAGATGGTGTTATTAGACGTTGTGTACCTGAGCATGAACAGGAACAGATCCTACGCAAGTGTCACTCTGAATCATATGGAGGGCACCACGCTGGAGATAGAACTGCACATAAGGTACTACAATCTGGTTTTTATTGGCCTACTCTCTTCAAAGATGCTCGTAAGTTTGTCTTATCTTGTGATGAATGCCAAAGAATTGGTAATATTAGTAGACGTCAAGAAATGCCTATGAATTATTCTCTTGTTATTGAACCGTTTGATGTTTGGGGCTTTGATTATATGGGACCTTTTCCCGCCTCTAATGGTTATACACATATTTTAGTTGTTGTTGATTACGTTACTAAGTGGGTAGAAGCTATTCCAACTAGTAGTGCTGATCATAACACTTCTATTAAAATGCTTAAAGAAGTTATTTTTTCGAGGTTTGGAGTCCCTAGATATCTTATGACTGATGGTGGTTCACATTTTATTCATGGTGCTTTCCGTAATATGCTTGCTAAGTATGATGTTAATCATAGAATCGCATCTCCTTATCATCCGCAGTCTAGTGGTCAAGTAGAGTTGAGCAATAAAGAGCTCAAATTAATTTTGCAAAAGATTGTTAATAGATCTAGAAAGAATTTGTCCAAAAAACTTGATGATGCATTATGGGCCTATAGAACTGCATACAAAAATCCTATGGGTATGTCTCCTTATAAGATGGTTTATGAAAAAACATGTCATTTACCTCTTGAACTTGAACATAAAGCATATTGGGCTATTAAAGAGCTCAATTATGACTTCGAACTTGCCGGTGAGAAGAGGTTGTTTGATATTAGCTCAGTTGATGAATGGAGAGCCCAAGTTTATGAGAATGCCAAGCTATTCAAAGAAAAAGTCAAGCGCTGGCATGATAAAAGGATACAAAAGCGTGAGTTTAACGTAGGAGATCATGTGTTATTATTCAACTCTCATTTAAGATTTTTTGCAGGAAAACTTCTCTCTAAATGGGAAGGTCCCTACGTTATCGAGGAGGTCTATCGTTCTGGTGCCATAAAAATCAATAACTTTGAAGGCACAAGTCCGAGGGTGGTAAAAGGTCAAAGAATTAAACATTATATTTCAGATAATCTTATTAATGTTGAAACTAATATTATTGAAACCGTAACCCCGGAGGAATACATAAGGGACACTTTCCAGAACGTTCCAGACTCCGAAAAGGAATAGGTATGTGGTACGGTAAGTAACCGACTCCAAAACAACTCCAATGGCAATTTTAATCAGTTTTGGATTATTTAAGAATTTTAGGAAGAAAGAAGTAGTCCGAAAGGGACATGAGGCCCCCACAAGAGTGGAGGGCGCGCCTACCCATACTGGGTGCGCCCCCCTGTCTCGTGGGCACCTTGTGTGCCTCCCGGACTCTGTTTTCTTGCACATTACATATTTTGGTCGGTAAAAATTCATTATATATACTCCCGAAGGTTTTGACCATTGTATCACGCAAATATCCTCTATTTTCGTTTCGAGCTATTTCCTGTTGTAGATCAAGAGCAAGATGTCTTCTAGGAGTCAGTCGGGGAGAGTCGGGTGTCTCACCCAGCACCGGTACCAGGAGAAAATAGCTATGCTCATCACTTTGGACCTTCAACGGAGGATGAGATGGAGGCCGATTTGAAAAGGATAGATGCCATGGAGGAAGATCAAGAAGTTACCTCTCGTCCCCAAGAATAATTCATGATGAGGGAACTACCCAGCTTGGCTATTCCAACTTCGGTCATCTCTTCCAACTTTAGATTTCTCTCTTATGAAAATATGAAAAAGAGCTTCACTTGTTCTCCAGAAGCTATGTAGCATCCTTGGGTAAAGGGAGCTTTGGCTGTAACGGATAAGATCCATAAAGAAATTATGGGCCTCAAACGACAAGTCAATACGCCCGAGGAGGAGAACCGTATCCTTAAGGGCATCATCGCCAAGAAGATCATAACGCCAACCGTGAAGAAGGAGACATAATCACATGGGTATGGGCACTCCCCTTGGCAACTTCCAAACTTGGGGGAGGTGCCCCGGTATCGTATCACCATCACACTCCTATCTTTACCGTTTTATTTAGTTCGATCCTTTTAGTAGTATCTTGATCTAGTAGATTGAAGTTTTGATATCGAGTAGTTTTGAGTTTTGCTTTGTGATCTCTTTTTGTAATCGAGTCTGTGAGCTATCTATAATAAAGATTAGTGTTGAGTCAAGGGCTTTGCTATGTTGCTATGATCTTCAGAAAGTAGAAAGAATTAAAGAGTTCTTATTGATCTTATGGTTAGTGATAACTTCACATATCTAAAGTATGAGGCATGAAAATTGTTGAGAGTTGATAAACGTAATTTTGGTCATCGTTGCAATTAATAGGAAGTGATAAGGAAAGAGAGGTTCACATATAAGTATACTATCTTGGATATCTTTTATGATTGTGAGCACTCATTAAGTATGACATGCTAAAAAAGTTGACGTTGGACAAGGAAGACAACATAATGGTTTATGTTTTCTCACATCTCAGTTAAAGTATGTTGTCATTGACCTTCCAAACATGTTGAGCTTGCCTTTCCCCCTCATGCTAGCCAAATTCCTAGCACTAAGTACAGATACTACTTGTGCTTCCAAATACCCTTAAACGCAGTTTTGCCATGAGAGTCCACCATACCTACCTATGGATTTAGTAAGATCCTTCAAGTAAGTTGTCATCGGTGCAAGCAATAAAAATTGCTCCTTAAATATGCATGACTTATTAGTGCGGAGAAAATAAACTTTATACGATCTTGTTATGAAAGCAATAAAAGCGACGAACTGCATAATAAAGGTCCATACACAAGTGGCAATATAAAGTGACATTCTTTCGTACTAAGATTTTGTGTATCTAACCCTAAAAGCGCATGACAACCTCTGCTTTCCTCTACGAAGGCCTGTCTTTTACTTTATGTTCTTACTTTTTATTTTATACTTGAGTCAAGGTGATCTTCACATTTCCCTTTTTCATTTTATCCTTTGGCAAGCTCCTCGTGTTAGATAGGTCATGATATATATATCCAATTGGATGTTCGTTAGCATAGATTATTATTGTTGACATCATCGGAAGGTGAATACATTGGGAGGCAACACAATAAGCCCCTATCTTTCTCAGTGTCCGGCTGAAACTCCATAACCACAAGTATTGCGTGAGTGTTAGCAATTATAGAAGACTATATGATAGTTGAGTATGTGGACTTGCTGAAAAGCTCTATTGTTGACTCTTTCTGATGTTATGATAAATTGTGAATGCTTCAATGACTGAGATTATAGTTTGTTAGTTCTCAATGAAGTTTTTGAACCATACTTGATATTGTGAATGGATTGTTACTTGAGCATAAGAAATCATATGATGGAATTTATATATGTTGCTGTTATAAGAATGATCATGATGCCCTCATGACTGTATTTTGTTTTTATCGACACCTCTATCTCTAAACATGTGGACATATTTTTCGATATCGGCTTCCGCTTGAGGACAAGCGAGGTCTAAGCTTGGGGGAGTTGATACGTCCATTTTGCATCATGCTTTTATATCAATATTTATTGCATTATGGGATGTTATTACACATTATATCTCAATACTTATGGCTATTCTCTCTTATTTTACAAGGTTTACCATGAAGAGGGGGAATGCCGGCAACTGGAATTCTAGTTGGAAAAGGAGCAAACATTGGAAACCTATTCTGCACGGCTCTAAAAGTCTTGAAACTCCACGAAACATATTTTTGGATTTATTAAGAATTATTAAGCAAAAAAAGTACATCAGGGGGCCCACACCCTGGCCAGGAGGGTGGGGGGCGCGCCCACCCCTACTGGGCGCGCCCCTGTCTCCTAGCCCCCCTAGTGGCCCTCCGGTGTCCATCTTCCGCTATATGAAGGCTCTTACCCTAGAAAAAATCGTGGGCAAGCTTAAGAGACGAAACTACTCTGCCACAAGGCAGAACCTTGTTTGAACCAATCTAGAGCTCCGGCAGAGCTGTTCTGTCGGGGACACTTCCCTCCGGGAGGGGGAAATCATCACCAACATCATCACCAACGATCCTCTCATCGGGAGGGGGTCAATCTCCATCAACATCTTCACCAGCACCGTCTCCTCTCAAACCCTAGTTCATCCCTTGTATCCAATCTTGTATCCAAAACCACAAATTGGTACCTGTGGTTTGCTAGTAGTGTTGATTACTCCTTGTAGTTGATACTTATTGGTTTACTTGGTGGAAGATCATATGTTCAGATCCTCAATGCAAATTATTACACCTCTGATTATGAACATGAATATGCTTTGTGAGTAGTTACGTTTGTTCTTGAGGACATGGGTGAAGTCTTGCTATTAGTAGTCATGTGAATTTGGCATTCGTTCGATATTTTGATGAGATGTATGTTGTCTTCTCCTCTAGTGGTGTCATGTGAACGTCGACTACATGACATTTCACCATTACTTGGGCCTAGGGGAAGGCATAGGGAAGTAATAAGTAGATGATGAGTTGCTAGAGTGACAGAAGCTTAAACCCTAGTTTATGCGTTGCTTCGTTAGGGGCTGATTTGGATCCACATGTTTCATGTTATGGTTAGGTTTACCTTAATACTTTTGTTGTAGTTGCGGAAGCTTGCAATAGGGGTTAATCATAAGTGGGATGCTTGTCCAAGTAAGGACAGTACCCAAGCACCGGTCCACCCACATATCAAATTATCAAAGTACCGAACGCGAATCATATGAACGTGATGAAAACTAGCTTGACGATTATTCCCATGTGTCCTCGGGAGCTCATTTCTCATTATTAGAAATTGTCCAGGCTTATCCTTTGCTGCATAAAGGATTGGTCCACCTTGCTGCACTTTATTTACTTTGTTTACGTGTTACTCGTTATTATTTATCTTATCACAAAACTATCTATCACCTACAATTTCAGTGCTTGCAGAAAACCTTACTGAAAACCGCTTATCATTTCCTTCTGCTCTTCGTTGGGTTCGACACTCTTATTTATCGAAAGAACTACGATAGATCCCCTATACTTGTGGGTCATCAGTAAGGAGGGGATAAGTGCTACCGAGGCCCGTATTGCGACGGATATGGTGGCGGCGGTGGCGGCTGATGCGGAGGTCCGGACGGCCGCAGATGAGGAAGCCATCCGCGGCCGCATTATGAAGAAACGGCAACGGAGGAACACGAGCGCCCTCGCCCAAGAGCAGAATCCTACCGAAGGAGAAAAAGGACAACTCCGGCGACGAGCAGATCCGGCACGATCCCTACCGCGTCTTTGACCGGTACTTCCGCGAGAAGGACGACAAGGGCCCCGGGAAGGGTAAAAGCAGCCGTGGGTGATCTTCACCATAACCAAACATGTCAAATTTTGGTAGTCCAATGGCATGTTTAGTTAGTAGTGGTGGAGTAGCCGAATGATGTATGTGCATCGACGTAGTCGCATGAGTTTATATGAATTAAAATATGATAATTAAGATGCCGAATGTGAATTACATTATGTGCGAGGTGCCAGGTCAGTGACCACGAAAGCTCGTTGGGGGTTACAGGGGCCAAGTTTGCCCATCGTGGATGTAGCTGCAGCGCCGTGGATAGGGGGAGAAAAACAGAGTTCACAAGGCGGAGTCTGACCCGGACACAAGCACGCCGCGAACAGGAGAAGCAGAGGTCGCCTTCCGCACACACCATCTTTTCCTTTTCTGTTGCGCGCAAGCAAACACAGCGCCCACCGATGCTCCTAAAACCCCAGGCAATCTGGGCGGCTTCCCTCCCTCTCTTCCTCGGCCGCCGCCTCCTCCCCAAATCCAGCCCTTCTACTCCTCACTCCGGCCGCCGCCTTCCCCTCCGCCCGTAAGCAGCACATCCTCCCCCTTCTCCCCCCTTCTCCATCTCCTCTTCTCATGCTCTGACGATGGTTCAGGATTTGCAAGCGGCGGATGAGCGCGCAGGCGGAGCCCAGGTTCGCCCCTCTCCCCACAGCGCAGTCCGAACCTGATGCCGGTAAAATTTACCCGCCCTACGCTGTTAAAACGGCCATCATTGCCCGTGGTTACTCGACTGCTCCTGTATCCGGGCAGCTCCGATGTGGTTAGTATTGACATCTTTTTGGTTTGTCTTCTAGGGGCAGACGGGTACCAGTTCCGGCTGGTTTCCTACAACATACTCGCCCAGGTATGTGGGCTGCTGCGTTTTACTCTGTTATTTTACTTATATAATTCAGCCGTATGGAGAGTGATGGATTGAAGAATTTGCTCAACATTTCAGGTTTATGTGAAGAGCGCGTTTTTTCCTCATTCTCCATCCGCGTCTCTTAAGTAAGCTCATAATTATTAAAGGCGGTGTCTATTTCTAAGTCGATTGACAAAAATTCATATTTCTAAGCTGACTATGTTGAACATTGATTCTTCTATCCAATAAAATATCAAGTATAGCCCATTTTAGAATTGTGACAAATCTCGAGGAGTGTCAATTTCTTAGTGGATTGTGAAATCGTTATTTCTAAGTTGATCCCCAGTGTTGATTATTCTATCCAATGAATATCTAGTAGATTTGTGTGTAACTTGGCTGGCTTGGAAATAACTGTTCTCAGTCGACATAGAAACAACAATTCCCATTGTCAAACTATTCATATCATTCTGCTGGAATTTTAAGTAATTGATTCTGATTGAAATCATCGGATGCCCTAACTAACCTCTTGTTGCTTGAGCATTGTGCACTGAAGATCACAGACCAATCCCTTTTTTCTTAGCACTTACATCTCAGAATTTGAATTCCGCAAGCAACGTACTCGTTTTTATCATATGCGCATTTTGTATAGTATCCAAAAAGTTACAAGCTAAATGTATGCTGTGTGAATAGTAATCAAGCTCACATTGCCACTTGAGGCTCTCTCGAAACAGGCTGTCGCCCTACTTTATAGATAAAGCAGAAATCAAAGTACATGGCCGAATAATACAAGTTAGTGAGGAAGCCCTCTTACAAAGCAGATCCTAGGATAACTGGACAACACAAATGCACACGACTACGTTGCTGAGAAATAACACAGCTAGGCCTGAAAACAACGTCACGACAACACCCTCGGGAGGGGAGACAACGCTAAGCATCGCCGCTGCCGAGCCTGAGACAGACAAGGGTCATCACCCGGAACCCCAACACGGAGAAGAGATCCACAACGATATCCTCGTGAGGAGAGTGGCAACCGCGGGCACTGTCGTCGTTAGCGCCAAAGCGCTGAGCTTTCGCTCGGCAGCTCACCCGTGCCACCATGAGGCGTCCAGGACAACCGCGATGAGCACAGGCCAACGACAGAGAGCGAGCCCGAGCCACCCGCCGCTACACCTCTTGCCGCCCACATGCCGGAGAGGCATAGCGACCACGATCGCCATGGTGCTCGCCGGAGAGCCAACCATGAGGATCGTCATCCGAGGCCGCCGCCATGGCATCCATGAACCGAGACACCTCCGACCGTCCACATCACAGCACACCAACCCCGACAGGAAGAGTAGAAGGCACCTATTTCCACACCTTGCCCGACATCAGCCCCCGGGTCTGGGTCCACACCTCCATGGTAGGTGCCGACGCCTGCATCCCCAACCAGTCCGGGTGGACTCGGTGGGGGGAGACCCGAGAATGCCAACGGCCATTGTCGAGCAGGCCCTGCCCAAAGCCCTCTGGCTTGGCTTAGACGAGCTCACACAACGCCAAGTCCGTGGCCATCGGCGCCGATCCGTTCAACGGCGTCACGACGACCACCACCGCCCACCGCGCCCGCGAGGACAGCGCTAGGCACAACCCGGACCGAGCCCAACCACACCTACCCGAGGCGACAACCCAAATCTGCTTCAGACCCAGAACTGGCCCGCTCGAGCACAAACCCTAGGTCAGAGCCACCGTCGCCGCACATGCAGCCGGCATGACCGGCACTTGCCCAGCCATGTGTACTGCCGGCTCGGGCCCAACAGAAGAGAGGTCACTGCCACCACCCCGCGCCTCCTGCAGGACCACAACCACCGAGCCGCCGCGGCCACCATACGCCCGCCCCATCGTCCTGACTCACCTCGGGCCAGCCTCCGAACTCAGGCCCAGCAACGACCATCGCCGGGAGGCAGGGTAGCAGCTTTAGGCCTGTGCCACCCGTGCTCCGCCCCTGCCGTGCGAGAAGCCGCCAAGGCCCCGCCACCGCCAAGCAGGCTTCTCTCGGCCACGGCGGTGAGGGAGATTCTGGGAGCTCTCCCCGTTGCCTCGAGGTGAGGGGTCAGTGTTTTTTTTTCGTTTTTCAACCACCCCGTAGGGCGTCACTTGAGGCTTCCTCTTACATTTATTTAAGATATTCCATACAGTTGTCTTAGTTGGCAAAACCCACCCTAACATTATTTTCTGTAAGCATGAAATCCTAAAAAAAAGTAATGTAGAATGGTCAAAAAATGCTGTTAGAAAAAGTGATTAATTAGCATCCAGATGAAATTGATGTCCCCAAAAGATACCAACTTTCGTAGCACACATATTTATTCAATAGGTATAATACGATATTCAAATTTACCCCTTGGTTTAAAACATAGAGGGATCGCATGCTTTGGATCTGCCAAACTCATGCTTTTCTTATCAGTATTTGCATTTTAATAATTCCCTACTATCTCCTTGCGCTCACTTTCCGTCCTCCTTCGTTGCACAGTCTCTTGTATGATATTGTGTTAACATAGAGATGATACATGAGAGGTATGCATGTCAACTACCATTACTCTAGTGTTTACTTGATATTTTACAATATAACTGAAATGAACACCGAGAGAATACGTAAATAGAGAAATCTTAGAGGGTAAAAAATGCCACATAATAAGTTTTAGTTTTATTTTTCAAACTCAAAGCGACAACTAGGACTTTCCAATTTTCCCATAGATTTACTAACAGACTATAGTATGTATATTTGTGCCAAATTTTGTATGAGGTATTATTTTCATCTAAATTTACAGACATCTGTTAAAATGCTCATGGTGGTGGGATAAGCAAGGCTAGGTTCTAGACTAGAATTGTTATGGCACTGCTAGAAGGAGGGCGTGAGAGGGCCGGCCGGGGGCCTTTTGCCCACGGCCAGGCAAGAGGGAAGGGATTTCCTTCTTAGTTCTTGCTTGATTAGATTGATACATCTTCTCTCTTTATATAGAGAGGTTTACTTGACTCCCAAGCAAGGCTTACTTGACCCCTAAGCAAGCGACCCTTATCTCTAATTAACCCTAAGACTAATGGGCCCATTAGGCCCATTACGTACTCTAACAAGAGTCAGGACTGAATCACCATCTCGCGATGGATCTCATCACCTTTTGGCCATTACTCCCCAGCCATCCTTTGCCAAAGTCCCATTTCACTCCCCACCGGCTATAACCACCAGAGACGGTATACTGTCTCTGGCAATATGCAGTAGCAGCGTTCTGAAGTTAGATCTGGCGCAACAGGCCTGTATCAGATATTCAGATTGAAGCGGTGTGAGATCTGCGACGGTAACTCGCAGTGATAGCAAAGAGGTTGCTAAATGTCAGATCCGCCCCCAAACCAGGATTGACGATCCATTCCCACTGATTACTTTTTCCCTTGCTTCTTCCTCCTCTCTCATGTAAAGTAAAACATTTGGTGTGGCAAGCTTTCTAAAGCGCATCCACGCAAAGCGGTGGCACCTCAAACGACTCCTTTTTTAGATTTATAAGGACCCCTGCATAGGGGGGCGGACCATTGCTTTCTTATGCTTAGCAATAGTAACCATAAACCATCTTCCACAATTGAACTGGCACATGGTTGCCATTTGGTGCACTTGTTTTATTTCAGGATTAAAGAACACAGTTATTTCTTTCCTTTCTGTTTTCCATTTCTTGCCCTAATTCTATCACCAGCTTTGAAATTCATGTTTACTCTTATGTTTGGAAAATAGGTGGAAAGCTCGTTCAAAAGCCGTTCTAACAGAACTCAAGAGTTTTAATGCTGACCTCATGTGCATACAGGTTGGGTCTCATTTCTGACGTTTTAATAAATTTCTGTACTGTGAAGCTAGTCTTACCCCTGCGAAGTGCAATGCGGAGAGGCTGGTTCGAACCCAGGACCTCTTGGCACAAGTGGGGAGGACTTCACCACTGCGCCAGGCCTGCCCTCTTAGTGTACACTTTAGAATATTCCTTATTTTTTTACTGGTTCCTGCCTCTGACAGGAGTTGGATGAATATGAGACATTCTATAGGAAAAACATGGAAAGTTCTGGATATTCAAGTATTTATGTCCAGCGATCTGGGGACAAACGAGATGGATGTGGTATATTTTATAAACCAAAAAGGTAAACATGTGCTCTTAACTGATGTACATGGTGCATTAGTTACTGATTTCAGGACAGCTCCTTATTGAACCTCTCTCCCTGCAACTATATTTGTTATTGTGCTCTAATCTATATTCAGTTTGCAAATACATTCCCTTTAAAATAAGCAGCTAATAATGGACAAAGCTCGGCACGAGAAAACTAGTTACTTTTTACATCATCCAATTATTTTTCCTGACCATTTTCTTATTTTTGCAGTGTGGAACTGTTACAGAAGGAAGTAATACATTACAATGATTTGGTGGAAACATGTCATCTTAATGATAATGTAATTAGTGCTCCCTCGAATAATTCTTCACCATCAGAAGGTAATATGAAAAGTTGCTAAACCTATATTCCTTTGCGGATCACATAATGGACACGCTTGCATGGAATGTGGACATTTGAAGTTGTGAACTGGGCACTTAATAAATAAATAAAAATACTTATTTAAATCTTTGAAATAATAACTCAAAAAATATCCAAGCTCAACAGCTGAAGCAGCATGTCTGTAAAGGGCTGATTTTCCTTTTGGTTTTCATTGCCTAATTACTACTTATATTTCTTGGAAGATGTGTTGGCTGTCATCATTATCTAGTGCTCCATTTTTTCTCCCTGTACTTTGGCTGGATATGTTCTTTGTTCTCATGACGCGCTTAAGATTATTTTGTATGATGTTTTCTGACAGAATCTAGTGGAAAGGAAGATAATAAGAAACGTGGAGATCCAAATGATCCACGTGTGAGATTGAAGCGTGACTGTGTTGGTTTACTCGCTGCTTTCAAGCTTGGCGATCCTTGTGAGCATATTCTAATTGTGGCGAACACACATATTTATTGGCAAGTAAAATAGCTCATGTTCTCCACTGTTCTGTGATTTAAAGATGTTTTCGTCATTTGACTCATATTTTTGCCTATTTTATTTTACTATATGTATTTGATGGAAGCTAGTTTTCAACACATGTTTGGGTTTCTTATACATGTTAACCTGTAAAACTTGATTTTACAGGGATCCAGAATGGATTGATGTGA
The DNA here is from genome assembly GCF_018294505.1 of Triticum aestivum. NCBI lineage: Eukaryota > Viridiplantae > Streptophyta > Magnoliopsida > Poales > Poaceae > Triticum > Triticum aestivum. Next base: position 454,695,415 of record NC_057795.1, on the reverse strand, counting down.
AGTTGGCTCAAGCAAAGTATCTTCTTTCAAAAGTCTCTGAGTTTGAGAAAATTATCGCAAATAAGTTCACCTGTAAACCTTCTGTGATCATTGCTGGTGATTTTAACTCCACCCCTGGTGATAAGGTATTTCTTGCATTTGCTGCATTGCTTTCTCAAGCTTTTGCCACTATTGTTACAATTATTATTATAGATTGCAGAGTTTAGTTACACAGAAATTATTATCAAATACTACCGCTGTACTTGTCGCTCAAATGGATGTATCTAGCACCGAAATACGTCTGATACATCCATTTGAGCGACAAGTAATTCCGGACAGATGGAGTATTTCGTAACATGTCAACAGTGTATGTTGAGACTATTTTATGCATCAACCTTATCCAGATGACGTGACTTGTGCATAAATGACCCGGCCAGAATGACATCGTTTTAGCTCCATGGCTTTACTGAAAGATATTGGGAACTTTGTCCATGTGCTAACATCTATTCCAGTTATGTGTGTGGCATATTGTTATCATGATGAAACATATTTGTGTAGGGACTGGCAATGCGCGGTCCAATAGCTGCTTTATGCTTTTGAGCCCTTGTTTATGCCAAAAACAAAGCACTCTATCCTTTTGTCTCATGTGTGGATAATCTAACCCAGATTCAGTTTTGTGTGCCACCTCATTTCAATTTGGTTCTCTTTGTCACCTCAGCTAATTTGTTACTATCATTTCCAGGTATACAATTACCTTTTATCAGCTAGCGCCGAATCTACGGACGAAGCCCTGGTCAAATTGCGCAGCCTGTATGCTGAGAACGGAGGGGAGCCGGAGTTCACAAATTGCACTCCAGGTTTTACTGGAACGCTGGACTACATATTCTTGTCAGACGGCGGTTCAATAAAACCTAGTAGCCTACTTCGGATCCCGCGAGGGGGTTCCCCGGATGTGGAAGGAGGCCTGCCCAACTTCCACCATCCTAGTGATCACTTGCCAATCGGTGCCGATTTCCAGGTACTTAGCAGCTAGCTAGCTAGTGCCTAGGGTGGCCGGTTGCATTTTTCGACTGGCGGCAAATGGCCCTCGAACTGTTGTCCATGGTCTGCGTTCAGTCTAGGGTTAATCATAAGGCTGTGGTGCATGCAATAAATCTCACAGCCACATTTTCTCGTCGTTCTTCAGAAGCAATTTGTCAATTGATAACGGTATACTTTGTTACCTTTTGTGCGTGCGTGATGGTATGAATGTGAAGAAACATGTGCCTTTTGGTTTTCGGCCAAAGAGGTATGTGCATTTATCAGTGTATGCATTTCCCAGAACACTGGACACTTTTTGATTTTGAGGGAAGGTCTTCATGGCTAACTTTATTGATAATTATAAAGAGCGTTTACACACAAGATTTGCAAGTAAGCAGCTGTAGGAGGAACATCCCTCTGTTCTATAGTAGTTGTTGATTTAGTACAGTGTGTATTAAATCAGCGACAGATTTCAGCTACAACTAATATGAAACGGAGGGAGGGAGTACAAGACAAATTATTTAAGAAAACTATGCTTATAGCTAGCTCAGAAGCCGCACCATTAGCCTCACAGCATGAAATTGACATTCCCTATTGACAATTTATGTGTGTTCTACAGCAGTACGTGTTTTTAACCAGTATAAAGATTTATGTGTTCTTTAGCTCCTTATGTGTTCCCTCAAGTAACCGTTTTCACCCAAAAGTAAAACGTCAAACTTTAGAAGGTCGCCAAAGACGCATCTATCCTTGGGAGTTTATTATGGCTGCATAGTAAATATGTACAGATTCTACTAACCAAAGTCGTATCAGAACCAGGAGTTTGTCTGGACCTCACCTAAATTGCTGAATTAGTCATTCGGAAATAGGTACAATCAGTTCGTTACATGAAAGATGGTCATGGACAATTTGACATAGACTTTTCCACACACAAAGAACGAAAAGAAATGCGATTTGGCAGACCAAAGACAATAAAAGTAAATACACAACAATATGCAGGGTTCAACTAGTTACACAACTCAAAAAACTAGTTACAGTCTTACAGAAGCTAAAAAGGAAAAAAGCTACTTACACCCCCAAAAATTATCATATACTCCTGAAAGACAAAAAGAATGATGGCACACATGTATATCTGCTCTTGCCTCTTGAGACGATTCCTGAAAGGCCGCAGAGCACTCGGAACTGAAGAACCAAATCCTCTCTCGGGTTGTTTCACATATGATGAAACTGGAATTTAGGCAGCCCCATATTCAGGCACCGACAAAAGTTCGAAGGAAAGCCTCGCAGGCACCAATACAACCTCTTTGGATCCTACAGATGGATTCTACTCTTCCTTCTTCTCCTTCCCTTTCCTCTCTTTAATCCATGATGAGCAAATTAGCGGCAGCATTGTGCATGCAGCCTCAATCAACAAGCAAACCGGCAGTGCAGAGAAATCATCTCCAGATACTCCCATGAATTCAGCAAGCGCAACCCCAAGATATCCGCTGATGATAATAGACAGGGCAAGTGCAGACATGACAAAGGCCATAACCGATCCCTCGCACCCGGAGGGGCAAAGGCTTGCCATAAGAACACTGAAGGGTAGCACCTTGAAGAACATGAGGCCCTCTAGCAGCCCTGAGAACACAATGGTGTATAAGGAGTCTGATATTCCCACCTTTCTGTATACTCCCTGAACAAATAACACATCTGACAACATTACAACAGCTGTGATGAACTGCAGAGCTGATAAGACCTTGCGTGCAGACGTTGTCTTGAAGCACTTGTTGTATGCCATGCTCCAAGCCAAGAGAGCCACTTGACCAAAAACCTTGGATAAACCGATGATGGATGAGTCAAGTCTTAACACTTCAGTCTGGTAGAAGAACATGGTCCCGAGTAGAAATGGTATGGCAGCATAAGATACTGAAAACCATATGATTGACCAGAATATTTCCGGCATACAGAGCGCACACGACAGCTCTTTGGTTTGTTTACGGATGCTTGAGATCACGGATGTATTAGTACTTGCCTTTGGGAGTTTGAGGGACCTCTCAGGTATAGCCACAGTAGTGAAGAACTGGAGCACGAGAATGATTGCGAAAAATAGGAACATGAGTTTGGGGGAGAAGTAGCTGAGAGCAATGCCACCAAGGAGGTTTCCTAACGCGCCAGCGGAAGCACCAAACATACAAGCAAAGGATTGAAGCTGCCCCCCTGAGGAAGAAGTTGCTTGCTTCCCGGCCTCCGCTACAATGGCATCATTCGCAACCTCACATATGGATGCACCAAAGTTGCTCAAGAGGAGAAAAATGGTAAGAACCGGAAGAGAAAGAGACGGCCAGAGGGCAATTCCCAACCATGAAACTGCCTGCAAGAGAGCTGCAACCACAGCAATAAGAAGGTATGTCAAAATTATAGTCAGCTACGTAAGGAGAAATAGCTACAGTGTAGCACATAGTAAGCATTTTCAGAAGCATCAGTTATGGTGTCTTATACGGTGATTGTCATTGAGTAAATTACAATAACTTTCCTTAGGCATCTGATTGTGCCAATTATATCGACAAGATATCATTGGACATTAAACCTTTGGCCCATCAAGCCCGAAATCACTTGGTGCGCTATTTATGTCAATCCATTCATGAAATGGTTGAAAAATACTACTCCCTCCGTTCACTTTTGTAAGTCGTTCCAGACAACTCAAAATGGGCTGTTTTGCACATTGTCTCTTGGATATCTGCCGCACTGTATTTTTTTTTCGGTTACTAAACCAACGAGACCAACAGATTGAGCTAATTTCTAATGATGCAAAGTAAAAATGATAATCAAAGACCCAAGTGATGCTAGTCAATCAAATTTTGGTGGTATTGCACAGATTAAGACTTCAGCATAGAATTTGAAGATGGACAATCTTAAGTTTTGTGATGCTGGAATATGGCAGCACACCATCCGTCCAGTCATGACACTTTAAAGTGCACGGCAAGGGCGAGATCCAAGACTGAGAAAATAGTCAGCATGACGCTCTGGTTGCCGCTCCAAAAGGCTAATCCGCCAAAAGATGGGAATGATGGTAATCAGAATAAAAAACGGAAAGGGAAAGCGAAAGTGAAGGAAAACAAAAGGCACGATAATGATCAAGAGTACAACTGTGTTCAAGTATATTCTTTGCAGCGTTGTCATTCGCCACATGACACCGATGTACAAACAAGTGAACAGCACGCAAGAAAGGAACGTGGAATGCTCTAGCGTGGTTACCATTTTTCTTTCTTTCTCCAAAGACAGCGCAAAAGAGTAAACTATCCTACTGCACTTTCCTACACTGCTCAGAATTCCTACGACTCGTCCAATCAGTGATCAAGTGCAGTGAAAAAAAAGGCGAAATTGTGCGTGCAACATGGACAGTGCAGGGGAGGGTGAAAATCTCCCAAGAACTATGATTCTGCATCGCGAGTGTGGTTCCGATCATTCCAGGTTAAACGGTAAAGGGAGGTACGGAATCGAGTGTGGTTCCGAGCATTCCACGTTATTATCCGTTAAAGCAAGGGAGGTATGGAATCACGATGAGGATCATGGTGTCGGTCGGCGTTGTTGGTAGATCTGAAAAGAAAGGCAATGCGATAACGTGGGGGATAAAGGGAGGGAGGGGGCGTACCGCCGATGGCGACGTATGGCAGGCGGCGGCAGCCGCGGATGGGGACGGCGTCGGAGAGGAGGCCGAGGAGCGGCTTGGCGACCATGGGCAGGGTGGCGGAGGCCTGGAGGATCTGCAGCGAGGAGGAGGGGACCCCCATGGCGTCCTTGAGGAAGAAGTTGACGCCGAGCCAGGGGAAGAGCCGGAAGCCCTGCACCCAGAACCCCACCCCGATCACCCACCGCTGCTTGGCCGCGGCCGCCGCCGCGGCCCTCTCGCCCTCCACCTTCTGCTCCTTCTCCATGGCCTCCCTCCTCCCCGAAATCCGACGGTACGGAGTCTCGGCTTGATCCGCGCGCTCGCCGGACCTTCTGTGTTCTGCTCTGCTCCCGATCCAAGGGAAGGGAATGAGGAGAGACTGAGAGCTCGTGGTGGCTCTTGCGTTGTACACTACCACCGGGGGTGGAAGGACACGTGGGATGGTTGGGTGTTATTTGGCCGAACTAAGTAGTGATGATGCAGGGGGATGGTTGGCACCAGAAGAACCAACACGGTGCCACGGACACGCGGGTCCGAGCCACGTGGGCCAGTAGCAATCGTCCATGTGTGCATGGTGGGTCATTGCGTTCCAGGATGTCGGCATGCCTTTTCGGTCGGCCTCCGGGCCTTTTTCTGAAAATAATGTGCAGCTTCATTAGATTAGACTTTTTTTTTCGAGATCAAAACGGTTTTACTCCATCCTGGTAGAGCTACGTACAATCTTGGGGCAAGAGATCCTCAATACATGGGGCCCTCCGAGCCACACAGCCGTAGCTCGCTCAGAGCGACTATACCTTGTCAGGCAATCTGCAACACTGAGCCTTAATTTCAGCCACTAACTGATAATACACCGAACTATCTAAACTAGAATGTGAAAGACAAGATAAGGCAGTCGAAGAATCTGATTGAACCAACACCGGAAGCTCTGTATGCTGTATAGCAAGCGCCATGCCAATCACCGGCGCATGTATGTCAATCTCTAGGGCTTCACTACAATTAAATATATATGGATAAGCCGCAAAGATGAACGAGTCATCATATCTTCGGAGGATCATCCCCACCGCTGCAGTGCCATCCTCCTCCAGAAAGAAACCCTCTAGAGACAAGGCGAACATATTATTCGGAGGTGGGAGAACAATGACGCTTCGGTCTTTCCCATATATCTTGGACTACCATTTTTCCCTTCAACATTTCTCCGGTTGTGAACTACCGAGCGTCTAAAATCATCCTCATGTAGCTTTATAGAAATTCCACCGAGGCCTGGACTGGGGGGCCTCCTTTCCATGTGTGATGTCAACCCGAACCTGCCATATGCGCCACACCAGCATCACAATCATGCTATGTGCAATGTCCGAGCAACTTGCCAAGAGCGGCAGAAGCAAATCATTGCCGGCATCAAGCACCTATTCTTTGCGCGGAATAGGCCAAACAACACTCATCGCATTCCAAAGGCCCTGTGCATGGGCGCACCCAACTAGGGCATGGAATGACCCTTCGACTTCCCGATTGCAAATAGGACATGATGCATGAGTCGACAAGTGCTCGTACTGTTATATTTTCCGAGGTGGCCAATGCAGGTGATACCGCTTTCCAGGCTAAGATTTTCATCTTCAGAGGCACTATAGTATGCCAAATATTACACCAGAATGGAAGCTCCCCCGGGAGAGCGCTGCTAGCACCCCCGCCAAAATCATCATCATGTAGTAGAGTAGCTGGATGGTAAGCACTTTTTAATGTGAACCTGCCTGACCGCTCCAGGTGCCAAGCCAAAAATTCCTCCTGGAGACGTGGCGAAGTCCTGATTTTAAATATTTGTATCACATCCATAGGCCAGAAAAACTCCTCAACTTTTTCCCGAATCCATGCACCATGCTCATCAATGAAATCCGAGACCCGTTTCAGTCGACAATTTCTTCTTGGTGTTATAGGGCGAAGGGATGGGCCTCAAGGAATCCATGGATCCCGCCAAGCATGAATAGAACGCCCTTCTCCAACCCTCCATATCATACCTTTTTGACAAGATCCAAACCATAGTCAGTTCCCTTCCACTCCGCAGAAGCATTGCCTGAAAATATTGTGTCCAAAAGGTTCCCATTTGGATAGTATTTCGCGTTAAGCAGCCGTGCACATAAGCTCTTAGGGTTATCCAATAAATGCCAAGCCTGTTTTGCTAACAATGCTTAGTTAAACGCACTCATATCCCGAAGCCAAGACCACCTTTCAACTTGGGTAGCATCATCTTGTCCCAACTCAACCATGCCATCTTCCTTTTACCCTTCTCAACTCCCCACCAATATTGCCTCATCATGCCCGTCAAGTCATCACAGACTGAAGCAGGTAATCTGAACACACTCATCACATATGTGGGTATAGCTTGGGCTACTGACTTGACACGAATTTCTTTATTACCCGATGACATATATTGTTCACTCGAAGCGACTAACCTCTTCCCCATATGTGCCTGCATAGCCTCAAATCTTCCCTTATGCATTATCCCCTCCGGAACAGGTAGACCCATATATTTAGGATCAAACACTTGTTGTGTAATACCAAGAGTATTTTTCACATCCATCAAAACAGCCAAAGGACAATTGTTAGAAAAAAGGATGGAACGCTTAGACGGGTTTATAAGTTGCCCCGTCGCCGCAACATAAGTGTTCAACAAACCTTTCGCCATCACTGCCTGCTATATATTAGCTTTAAAAAATAATAGTGAATCCGCGAACAACATATGTGAAATAACCAGAGCCCTGCGATAAACCTTCACACCCACTAAGCCATCTGATGTCACTGATTTGTTCACCAAGGCAGACAACGCATCAGCAACGAATAGGAATAAAAACGGAGATAACGAGTCACCTTGGAGAAGGCCTCTTGAGGGTGAAAATGAATCTAGTTTCCCATTGAGCTTGATAGAATATTTAACCGAAGTAACTGATATGTCCCCAACGTATCTATAATTTATGAAGTATGTCATGTTTACAACAATTTTATATGGTTTTGGTATAATTTGAATGGGACTAACCCGGACTAATGTTGTTTTCAGTAGAACTACCGTGGTGTTGTTTTTTGTGCAGAAATAAAAGTTCTCCAAATGCAATGAAACTTTTTGACGTTTTTTGGAAGAAAAGAGAAATAATGGAGCAAAGAACCACTAGAGGGGCCCCCTACTGCCCACAAGACACCAGAGCATGCCAGCCCCCTTGGGACGCCCTGGTGGGTGGTGGGCCCCCAAAGCCCATCTTCGCGTGAAACCAACGCCAAAGAATCATATAAATACAGAAACCCCCAGAAATAACCCTAGATCAGAAGTTCCGCCGCCGCAAGACTCTACATCCATGAAAAACCAATCTGGACCCTGTTCCGGCACCCTGCCGGAGGGGGAAATCATCATCGGGGCCATCTTGATAATCCCGGCGGCCACCATGATGAGGAGGGGGTGGTCCACCCTCGGGGCTGAGGGTTTGTACCAGTAGCTATGTGTTTAATCTCTCTCTCTCTCATGTTCTTGATTTGGCACGATCTTGATGTATCGCAAGCTTTGTTAATATAGTTGGATCATATGGTGTTTTCCCCTCTCTATCTTGTTGTGATGAATTGATTTTTTCCTTTGAGATTTCACTTTTATCGGATTGAATACTTTTATGAATTTGAGAACACTTGATGTATGTCTTGCTATGAATACCCGTGGTGACAATGGAGTGTTATTTTTATTCACTTGATATATGTTTTGGCACTCAACTCGCGGATTCCCGAGGTGACATTGGGGTAATCCATGCATAGGGGTTGATGCATGTTCTCGTCCTTGTTCCTCCGGTAGAAATCTTGGGGCACTCTTTGAGGTTCTTTGTGTTGGATTGAGTATTATGAAATTGTTTGATGCATATCGTATAATCAACTCATGGACACTCGCGGTGACATTGGAGTATCTAGGTGACATTAGAGTTGGTTGATGTGTATCATATGGTGTTATTTTAGTATGAACTCTTGGATAGATTGATCAGAAAGGATAACTTGGTGTTATTTTAGTACGAACTCTTGGAAAGATTGATCGGAAAGAATAACTTTGAGGTGGTTTCGTACCCTACAAACAATTTCTTCTTATGTTCTCCGCTAGATAGGAACTTTGGAGTGATTCTTCATCGCACGTTGAGGGGTGGTTATATGATCCAATTATATTAGCATTGTTGAGAGATTGCACTTACGAAAGTACGGACCCTAGTCCTCATTTTCAAGCATTGCAATACCGTTTGTGCTCACTTTTGTTACTTGCTACCTTTCTGTTTTTATTCATTTAGATTATAAAAATATATTTTTACCATCTGTATTACACTTTTATCACCATCTCTTCGCCAAACTAGTGCACCTATACAATTTGCCATTGTATTGGGTGTGTTGGGGACACAAGAGATTTCTTGTATTTGGTTGCAGGGTTGTTTGAGAGAGACCATCTTCATCCTACGCCTCCCATGGATTGATAAACCTTAGGTCATCCACTTGAGGGAAATTTGCTGCTGTCCTATAAAACTCTGCGCTTGGAGGCCCAACACAAGTCTACAAGAACAAGTTGTATAGTAGACATCATTAACACAGGCCATGACACGCGAAATCCAAGCCCGCGAGAAACCCCATTTTAACAATGCCTTCTCCAAAAAAATCCAGTCCACACGATCGTAAGCTTTTGAGAAATCCAGCTTGTAAGTACAAAAAAATCATTACCCTGGAGGGCCGGAATATGGTGGATACACTCAAAAGCAATAATTGAGTAGTCAAAAATCATCCGTCATGGAATAAAAGTGCTCTGGTTTTCCGAAATCAGCTCCGAAAGCAAAGGCTGAAGACGATTAACCAAGCACTTCAATTTTTTTATAAATAACATTACACAAGCTTATAGGCCGAAAATCTTTTAGTTTTGTAGGATTGGGGACCTTGGGAATTAAAACTATAAGTGTGTCATTGACACCCGTCGACATGATTCCGGTGTGAAAGAACTCCAACACCGCAACAACAATTTCCTCTTTAAGAACACCCCAATTTCTCTGGTATAAACGAGCAAGAAAACCGTCCGTACCTGGAGCCTTAAGTAGCCCAATCTGAAATAGTGCATCGGAAATCTCCTGCTCCGCATACGGGGCATCAAGGGCCCCATTCGTCTCAGTTGTAACCTTCTTCTCAATGCAATCTGGAACAACCATAGGATTTAGAGTTGGATCCTTGGTAAATACCTCCTGGAAATAAGACGTTGCCATCCTCTCCATATCAGTGGGTGTCGAGCACCAAGACCCATTGATGTAGGGTAGAACCCTAGGGGCCGATCTTTCATGATTTGAAGGGGATCCCATGAAGAACACGAAGAACACATGAGAGGGGAAACGAGAGAGAATAGTCAAATCAACAAGAAACAATCACACATGTGCTAGATCCATGAACATAAAGACTGATACATGATGACCCACAAGTATAAGGGATCAATCGTAGTCCTTTATACAAGTAAGAGTGTCGAACCCAGCGAGGAGCAGAAGAAAATGCCAAGTAGTTTTTAGCAAGGTAATTTCTGCAAGCACTGAAATTGTCTGTAACGACTAGTTTGATAGTAAGATAATTTCTAGTGAGCAATTAATGGTAACAGTAAATGAAGTGCATCAAGGTAGCCCAATCCTTTTGTGGCAAAGGACATGCCAAAACGGTCTCTTACAATAAGCAAAGTGTTCTTGAGGGCACACGGAAATTTCATCTAGCCACTTTCATCATGTTGGTTTGATTTGCGTTCGCTACTTTGATAATTTGATATGTGGGTGGACCTGTCCTTGGGTGATGTTCTTACTTGAACATGTTGGGGAACGTAGCAGAAATTCAAAATTTTTCCTACGAATCACCAAGATCTATCTATGGAGAGACCAGCAACGAGTAGAAAGAGAGTGCATCTACATACCCTTGTAGATCGCTAAGCGGAAGCGTTCAAGTGAACGGGGTTGATGGAGTCGTACTCGTCGTGATTCAGATCACCGATGATCCTAGTGCCGAACGGACGGCACCTCCGCGTTCAACACACGTACAGCTCGACGATGTCTCCCACGCCTTGATCCAGCAAGGAGAGAGGGAGAGGTTGAGGAAGACTCCATCCAGCAGCAGCACAACGGCGTGGTGATGATGGAGGAGCGTGGCAATCTTGCAGGGCTTCGCCAAGCACCTACGGGAGAGGAGGAGGTGTCACGGGAGGGAGGGAGGCGCCAAGGGCTCAGGTATGGATGCCCTCCCTCCCCTCCACTATATATAGGGGCAGGGGAGAGGGGGGAGGCGCAGCCTTGCCCCCTCCTCCAAGGAAGGGGTGCGGCTAAGGAGGGGGGAGGAGTCCATCCTCCCCAAGGCACCTTAGAGGTGCCTTCCCCCTTTAGGACTCTCCCCTTTTTCCTATATCTTGGCGCATGGGCCTCTAGGGGCTGGTGCCCTTGGCCCATGTAGGCCAAGGCGCACCCCCTACAGCCCATGTGGCCCCCCGGGGCAGGTGGCCCCACCCGGTGGGCCCCCGGGACCCTTCCGGTGGTCCCGGTACAATACCGATGACCCCGAAACTTGTCCCGATGGCCGAAACAGGACTTCCTATATATAAATCTTTACCTCCGGACCATTCCGGAACTCCTCGTGACGTCCGGGATCTCATCCGGGACTCCGAACAACATTCGGTAACCACATACAAGCTTCCTTTATAACCCTAGCGTCATCGAACCTTAAGTGTGTAGACCCTACGGGTTCGGGAGACATGCAGACATGACCGAGATGTTCTCCGGTCAATAACCAACAACGGGATCTGGATACCCATGTTGGCTCCCACATGTTCCACGATGATCTCATCGGATGAACCACGATGTCAAGGACTCAATCGATCCCGTATACAATTCCCTTTGTCTAGCGGTATGGTACTTGCCCGAGATTCGATCGTCGGTATACCGATACCTTGTTCAATCTCGTTACCGGCAAGTCTCTTTACTCGTTCCGTAACACATCATCCCGTGATCAACCCCTTGGTCACATTGTGCACATTATGATGATGTCCTACCGAGTGGGCCCAGAGATACCTCTCCGTTTACACGGAGTGACAAAATCCCAATCTCGATTTGTTCCAACCCAACAGACACTTTCAGAGATACCCGTAGTGTACCTTTATAGCCACCCAGTTACGTTGTGACGTTTGGTACACCCAAAGCACTCCTACGGTATCCGGGAGTTGCACAATCTCATGGTCTAAGGAAATGATACTTGACATTAGAAAAGCTTTAGCATACGAACTACATGATCTTGTGCTAGGCTTAGGATTGGGTCTTGTCCATCACATCATTCTCCTAATGATGTGATCCCATTATCAACGACATCCAATGTCCATGGTCAGGAAACCGTAACCATCTATTGATTAACGAGCTAGTCAACTAGAGGCTTACTAGGGACATGGTGTTGTCTATGTATCCACACATGTATCTGAGTTTCCTATCAATACAATTCTAGCATGGATAATAAACGATTATCATGAACAAGGAAATATAATAATAATCAATGTATTATTGCCTCTAGGGCATATTTCCAACAGTCTCCCACTTGCACTAGAGTCAATAATCTAGTTCACATCGATATGTGATTAACACTCAAGGTCACATCCCCATGTGACTAACACCCAAAGAGTTTACTAGAGTCAATAATCTAGTTCACATTTACCATGTGATTAACACTCGATGAGTTCTGGGTTTGATCATGTTATGCTTGTGAGAGAGGTTATAGTCAACGGGTCTGAACCTTTCAGATCCGTGTGTGCTTTACAAATCTCTATGTCATCTCCTAGATGCAGCTACCACGTTCTATTTGGAGCAATTCCAAATAACTGTTCTACTTGGAGCTATTCTAAATTGTTGCTCCATTATACGTATCCGGTATCTCTACTCAGAGCTATCCGGATAGGTGTTAAGCTTGCATCGACGTAACCCTTTACGACAAACTCTTTTACCACCTCCATAATTGAGAAAATTCCTTAGTCAACTAGTTACTAAGGATAACTTTGCCCGCTGTCCTGTGATCTATTCTTGGATCACTCTTGTACCCCTTGACTGACTCATGGTGAAGCACACTTCAGGTGCGGTACACAGCATAGCATAGTGTAGAGCCTATGTCTTATGCATAGGGGACGACCTTAGTCCTTTCTCTCTATTCTGCCATGGTCGAGCTTTAAGTCTTAACTTCATACCTTACAACTCAGGCAAGAACTCCTTCTTTGACTGATCCATCTTGGACACCTTCAAGATCACGTCAAGGCATGTGCTCATTTGAAAGTACTATTAAGCGTTTTGATCTATCCTTATAGATCTTGATGCTCAATGTTCAAGTAGCTTAATCCAGTTTTTCCATTGAAAACACTTTCCAAATAACCCTATATGCTTTCCAGAAATTCTACGTCATTTCTGATCATTAATATGTCAACAACATATACTCATCAGAAATTCTATAGTGCTCCCACTCACTTCTTTGGAAATACAAGTTTCTCATAAACTTTGTATACACCCAAAATCTTTGATCATCATCAAAGCATACATTCCAACTCCGAGATGCTCACTCCAGTCCTCAAAAGGATTGCTGGAGCTTTGCATACTTATTAGCATATTTCAGGATAGACAAAACCTTCCGGTTGTATCACATACAACCTTTCCTCAAGAATCGTCGAGGAAACAATGTTTTGACATCCTATCTGCAAGATTTCATAAATAATGCAGTAATTGCTAATATAATTCCAACAGACTCTTAGCATCGCTACGAGTGAGAAGGTCTCATCGTAGTCAACTCCTTGAACTTGTCGAAAAAACATCTTAACGACAAGTCGAGCTTTCTCAATGGTGACACTTACCATCATTGTCTGTCTTCCTTTCAAAATCCATATGTACCTAACAGCCTCACGACCATCAAGTAGTTATTCCAAAGTCTACACTTTGTTTTCATACATGGATCCTCTCTCGGGTTTTATGGCCTTGAGCCATTTATCGGAATCCGGGCCCACCATCGCTTCTCCATAGCTCGTAGGTTCATTGTTGTCTAGCAACATGACTTCCAAGACAGGATTACGTACCACTCTGAAGTAGTACGCATCCTTGTCATCCCACGAGGTTTGGTAGTAACTCGATCCGAAGTTTCATGATCACTATCATAAGCTTCCACTTCAGTTGGTGTACGTGCCACAGGAACAACTTCCTGTGCCCTGCTACACACTTGTTGAAGTGACGGTTCAATAACCTCATCAAGTCTCCACCATCCTCCCACTCAACTTTTCGAGAGAAACCTTTCCTCGAAAAAGGACCCGATTCAAGAAACAATCCCTATTGCTTTCGGGTCTGAATTAGGAGGTATACCCAACTGTTTTTGGGTGTCCTATGAAGATGCATTTTATCTGCTTTGGGTTCGAGCTTATCAACCTGAAACCTTTTCACATAAGCGTCGCAGCCCCAAACTTTCAAGAAATGACAACTTAGGTTTCTCCAAACCATAGTTCATACGGTGTCGTCTCAACGAAATTATGTGGTGCCCTATTTAAAGTGAATGTGGTTGTCTCTAATGCCTAACCCATGAACGATAGTGGTAACTCGATAAGAGACATCATGGTATGCACCATATCCAATAGGGTGCAACTATGACGTTTGGACACACCATCACACTATGGTGTTCCAGGCTGTATCAGTTGTGAAACAATTTCCACAATGTCTTAATTCTGTGCCAAACTCGTGATTCAGATATTCATCTCTATGATCATATCATAGATCTTTTATCCTCTTGTCACGACGATCTTTCAACTTCACACTGAAATTACTTGAACCTTCCAATAATTCAGACTCGTGATTCATCAAGTAAATATACTCAACATCTACTCGAATCATCTGTGAAGTAAGAACATAATGATATTCACTGCATGCCTTAGCACTCATTGGACTGCACACATCAAAATGTGTTACTTCCAACAAGTTGCTATCTTGTTCCATCTTACTGAAAACGAGGCTTTTCAGTCATCTTGCCCATGTGGTATGATTTGCATGTCCCAAGTGATTCAAAATCAAGTGAGTCAAAACGGTCCATTTGCATGGAGTTTCTTCATGCATATACACCAATAGACATGGTTCGCATGTCTCAAACTTTTCAAAAACGAGTGAGCCCAAAGATCCATCAATATGGAGCTTCTTCATGCGTTTTATACCGATATGACTTACGTGGCAGTGCCACAAGTAGGTGGTACTATCATTACTATCTTTTGGCATGAACATGTGTATCACTATGATCGAGATTTAATAAACCATTCATTTTAGGTGTAAGACCATTGAAGGTATTATTCAAATAAACAGAGTAACCATTATTCTCCTTAAATGAATAACCGTATTGTGATAGACGTAATCCAATCATGTCTATGCTCAACGCAAACACCAAATAACAATTATTTAGTTTTAACACCAATCTCTTTGGTAGAGGGAGCGTGCGATGCTTGATCATATCAAGCTTGGAAAAACTTCCAACACATATCGTCAGCTCACCTTCAGCTAGTCTCCGTTTATTCCGTAGCCTTTTGTTTCGAGTTACTAACACTTAGCAACCGAACCGGTATCTAATACCCTGGTGCTACTAGGAGTACTAGCAAAGTACACATTAACACAATGTATATCCAATATACTTCAATCGACCTTGCCAGCCTTCTTATCTACCAAGTATCTAGGGTAATTCTGCTCTAGTGGTTGTTCCCCTTATTACAGAAGCACTTAGTCTCGGGTTTTGGGTTTTTACCTTGGGTTTCTTCACTAGATCAGCAGCTGATTTGCCGTTTCATGAAGTATCCCTTCTTGCCCTTGCCCTTCTTGAAACTAGTGGTTTCACCAACCATCAACAATTGATGCTCCTTCTTGATTTCTACTTTCGCGGTGTCAAACATCGCGAATACCTCAAGGATCATCATATCTATCCCTGATATGTTATAGTTCATCACGAAGCTCTAACAGCTTGGTGGCAATGACTTTGGAGAACCATCACTGTCTTATCTGGAAGATCAACTCCCACTCGATTCAAATGATTGTTGTACTCAGACAATCTAAGCACAAGCTCAACAATTGAGCTTTTCTCCTTAGATTGCAGGTTAAGAAAGTCATCGGAGGTCTTATACCTCTTGACATGGGCACGAGCCTGAAATCCCAATTTCAGCCCTCAAAACATCTCATATGTTTCGCGATGTTTCAAAAACGTCTTTGGTGCCTCAACTCTAAACCGTTTAACTGAACTATCACGTAGTTATCAAAACGTGTATGTCAGATGTTCGCAACAACCACAGACAACGTTCGAGGTTCAGCACACTGAGCGGTGCATTAAGGACATAAGCCTTCTATGAAGCAATGAGGACAATCCTCAGTTTACGGACCTAGTCCGCATAATTGCTACTATCAACTTTCAACTAATTTTTCTCTAGGAACATATCTAAACAGTAGAACTATAGCGTGAGCTACGACATAATTTGCAAAAACCTTTTGACTATGTTCAGGATAATTAAGTTCATCTTATGAACTCCCACTCAGATAGACATCCCTCTAGTCATCTAAGTGATTACATGATCCGAGTCAAACTAGGCCGTGTCCGATCATCACGTGAGACGGACTAGTTTTCATCGGTGAACATCTTCATGTTGATCGTATCTTCTATACGACTCATGTTCGACCTTTCGGTCTCCGTGTTCCGAGGCCATGTCTGTACATGCTAGGCTCGTCAAGTTAACCCTAAGTGTTTCGCGTGTGTAAATCTGTCTTACACCCGTTGTATGTGAACGTTAGAATCTAACACCCGATCATCACGTGGTGCTTCGAAACACGAACTGTCGCAACGGTGCACAGTTAGGGGAGAACACTTCTTGAAATTGTTGTAAGGGATCATCTTATTTACTACCGTCGTTCTAAGCAAATAAGATGTATAAACATGATAAACATCACATGCAATCAAATAGTGACATGATATGGCCATCATCACTTTGCTCCTTTTGATCTCCATCTTCGGGGCTCCATGATCATCATCGTCACCGGCATGACACCATGATCTCCATCATCGTGTCTTCATGAAGTTGCCTCGCCAACTATTACTTCTACTACTATGGCTAACGGTTAGCAATAAAGTAAAGTAATTACATGACGTTTAAGTTGACACGCAGGTCACAAATAAATTAAGACAACTCCTATGGCTCCTGCCGGTTGTCATACTCATCGACATGCAAGTCGTGATTCCTATTACAAGAACATGATCAATCTCATACATCACATATATCATTCATCACATCCTTTGGCCATATCACATCACATAGCATACCCTGCAAAAACAAGTTAGACGTCCTCTAATTGTTGTTTGCATGTTTTACGTGGCTGCTATGGGTTTCTAGCAAGAACGTTTCTTACCTACGCAAAGACCACAACGTGATATGCCAATTGCTATTTACCCTTCATAAGGACCCTTTTCATCGAATCCGATCCGACTAAAGTGGGAGAGACAGACACCCGCCAGCCACCTTATGCAACTAGTGCATGTTTGTCGGTGGAACCGGTCTCACGTAAGCGTACGTGTAAGGTTGGTCCGGGCCGCTTCATCCCACGATGCTGCCGAATCAAGATAAGACTAGTAACGGCAAGCATATTGAACAATATCGACGCCCACAACTACTTTGTGTTCTACTCGTGCAAAGAATCTACGCAATAGACCTAGCTCATGATGCCACTGTTGGGGAACGTAGCAGAAATTCAAAATTTTTCCTACGAATCACCAAGATCTATCTATGGAGAGACCAGCAACGAGTAGAAAGAGAGTGCATCTACATACCCTTGTAGATCGCTAAGCGGAAGCGTTCATGTGAACGGGGTTGATGGAGTCGTACTCGTCGTGATTCAGATCACCGATGATCCTAGTGCCGAACGGACGGCACCTCCGCGTTCAACACACGTACAGCTCGACGATGTCTCCCACGCCTTGATCCAGCAAGGAGAGAGGGAGAGGTTGAGGAAGACTCCATCCAGCAGCAGCACAACGGCGTGGTGATGATGGAGGAGCGTGGCAATCCTGCAGGGCTTCGCCAAGCACCTACGGGAGAGGAGGAGGTGTCACGGGAGGGAGGGAGGCGCCAAGGGCTCAGGTATGGATGCCCTCCCTCCCCTCCACTATATATAGGGGCAGGGGAGAGGGGGGAGGCGCAGCCTTGCCCCCTCCTCCAAGGAAGGGGTGCGGCTAAGGAGGGGGGAGGAGTCCATCCTCCCCAAGGCACCTCGGAGGTGCCTTCCCCCTTTAGGACTCTCCCCTTTTTCCTATATCTTGGTGCATGGGCCTCTAGGGGCTGGTGCCCTTGGCCCATGTAGGCCAAGGCGCACCCCCTACAGCCCATGTGGCCCCCCGGGGCAGGTGGCCCCACCCGGTGGGCCCCCGGGACCCTTCCGGTGGTCCCGGTACAATACCGATGACCCCGAAACTTGTCCCGATGGCCGAAACAGGACTTCCTATATATAAATCTTTACCTCCGGACCATTCCGGAACTCCTCGTGACGTCCGGGATCTCATCCGGGACTCCGAACAACATTCGGTAACCACATACAAGCTTCCTTTATAACCCTAGCGTCATCGAACCTTAAGTGTGTAGACCCTACGGGTTCGGGAGACATGCAGACATGACCGAGATGTTCTCCGGTCAATAACCAACAGTGGGATCTGGATACCCATGTTGGCTCCCACATGTTCCACGATGATCTCATCGGATGAACCACGATGTCAAGGACTCAATCGATCCCGTATACAATTCCCTTTGTCTAGCGGTATGGTACTTGCCCGAGATTCGATCGTCGGTATACCGATACCTTGTTCAATCTCGTTACCGGCAAGTCTCTTTACTCGTTCCGTAACACATCATCCCGTGATCAACCCCTTGGTCACATTGTGCACATTATGATGATGTCCTACCGAGTGGGCCCAGAGATACCTCTCCGTTTACACGGAGTGACAAAATCCCAATCTCGATTTGTGCCAACCCAACAGACACTTTCAGAGATACCCGTAGTGTACCTTTATAGCCACCCAGTTACGTTGTGACGTTTGGTACACCCAAAGCACTCCTACGGTATCCGGGAGTTGCACAATCTCATGGTCTAAGGAAATGATACTTGACATTAGAAAAGCTTTAGCATACGAACTACATGATCTTGTGCTAGGCTTAGGATTGGGTCTTGTCCATCACATCATTCTCCTAATGATGTGATCCCGTTATCAACGACATCCAATGTCCATGGTCAGGAAACCGTAACCATCTATTGATTAACGAGCTAGTCAACTAGAGGCTTACTAGGGACATGGTGTTGTCTATGTATCCACACATGTATCTGAGTTTCCTATCAATACAATTCTAGCATGGATAATAAACGATTATCATGAACAAGGAAATATAATAATAATCAATTTATTATTGCCTCTAGGGCATATTTCCAACAGAACAAACCTCCCACTTATGATTAACCCCCTCACAAGCATCCACAACTACGAGAAAAGTACTAAGATAAAATCTAACCATAGCATTAAACATATGGATCCAAATCAGTCCCTTACAAAGTAGTGCATAAACTAGGGTTTCTGTCACTCTAGCAACCCATCATCTAATAACTACTCCACAATGCATTCCCTTAGGCCCAAACATGGTGAAGTGCCATGTAGTCTACGTTCACATGACACCACTAAGGGAATCACAACATACATATCATTAAAATATCGAACACATATCAAATTCACATGATTACTTGCAACATGACTTGTCCCATGACCCGAAGAACAAAGGTAACTACTCACAAATGATATTCATGCTCAAGACAATAGGGGTATTGAATAACATAATGGATCTGAACATATAATCATCCACCAAATAAACCATATAGTAATCAACTACAAGATATAATCAACAATACTAGTCACCCACAGGTACCAATCCGAGGTTTCGCTACAAATATTGAACACACGAGATGAACTAGGGTTTGAGATGAGATGGTGCTGTTGAAGACGTTGATGAAGATTGGCCTCCCAAAGATGAGAGGGTTGTTGGTGATGACAATGGATTCGATTTCCCCCTTTAGGAGGGAAGTTCCACCGACAGAATCGCTCCACCGGAGGGCAAAAGTGCTCCTGCCCAAGTTCTGCCTCGAAACGATGGCGCTCCATCCCGAAAGTCCTCTCTATATTTTTTCTAGGTCAAAAGACCTTAAGTACCATAAGATGGGCATCGGAGGTGGGCTGGGCTGGCCATAACCCACCAGGGCGCGCCTAGGGGGGCTGGCGCGCCCTAGTGTCTTGTGGTCACTAGGTGGCCCCCCTTTGGTAGTTATTTGCTCCGGTATTTTTTATATTCCACAATAATTCTCCGTAAATTTTCTGCCCATTTGGAGATGTGCAGAATAGGTATCTCTGACGTAGCCTTTTCAGGTCCAGAATTCCAGTTGCCGGTATTCTCCCTCTTTGTGTAAACCTTGCATATTATGAGAGAAAAAGCATTAGAATTACTCCATAAAGCATTGTTAAGCATAAAGACATTATAAATAACAGTAGGAAAATATGATGCAAAATGGATGTATCAATAAACGATCCAAACACAACAAGGGATGATACAAGAGGCGGTAGTCCTTTCTGATCCACGAGAAGACGGGGTCTTGAATCCACGAGGGGATCTTTCCTTGCAGGGTCTTGAATCCACTTGGGGGATCTTCTCCGTGGAGGCCTTGTTCTCCAATGGAGTAGAGGTACAAGTGGGTGAGCAAAGATCTAATCTAAAATGAGGTACAATCTTTGCTAACCCTAAAACAGAGGTAGAAGACGAGTATTTATAGTCTAGGGCGGCGAAAGGGTACACGGGCCTCGGCCCAAGGTCACTACACGCGGGTAGGGCCGGAAGTTTGGGGCTCCGGAAGTTCCGGGCTCCGAAAGTTCCAGGCAGGGTCCGGTCGGGTTCCGGGCTATCCAGAGAGTCGATGCGCTCCGGGGCTGGTTTGGGTGTCGGGGGCCGAAAGGTGCGAGCTGGACGAAAGTTCCGGCGGCCGGAGGTTTCAGGCTGGTTCCGGGCTTATCAGAGAGTTTGCACACCCGGGCTTGGCCTTGATCGTTAGGGGCCAGAAGTTCCGGTGGCCGGAGGTTCTGGGCTGTGACCGGAAGGTCCGGGCTAGTAAGAGACTTTGCACCAGTCTTGACGTTCACCGTGTCTTCTCCTCTGGTCTGATCGGTGTACCTGATCACGCACAATGTTTCTGCTTGAGGTAGTGACCATATCTCGTTCGTATGCATGGAAGACTCAAGAAGGAGAGATGTCACCTCAGATTGAATGGCATGTGCACGAGCCCTAGTCATGGGCCCACTTGGTGCTTGGAGGGTCGATGTAGTGTCCATGGGGATGACCGTGGGATGCTCCGCATCATCTCCCCCCCTTGGGAAAGATCCAACCTTGGATCAAAAACCTCATAACCATGGTAGGGAGAGAGATCCTTGACGTTGAAGATATCACTCATGTCGTACTTGTCGTGCAGTATGTCGATCTTGTATGCATTGTTGTTGTAGCGCTCGATCACCTTGAAGGGTCCGTCGACTCGAGGTTGGAGCTTGGACTTGAATTTGTTGGGGAAGCGGTCCTTCCGAAGGTGTAACCACACAAGATCTCCGGTGTTGAATATCATGGGGTTCTTATTGATGTTGATCTTGGTTGTGAGGCGTTGTACTTGGTGCTCGATGGTTTGCCTTGTATCTTCATGCACCTTCTTGAGATATCTCGCTCGTGTGCTCGCGTCCATGTTGTTGCGCTCTTGTATAGGTAGCGGTAGAATGTCCAATGGGGACAAAGGATTGAACCCATAGATGACCTCGAAGGGGGACTTGCCGGTGGTCAAGTGTCTTGCGCGATTATAGGCGTACTCGGCAATGGGTAGGCACTCCTCCCACTCCTTGATGTTCTTCTTGATCAACACTCGGAGGAGAGTGGATAGCGTCTGGTTCATGACCTTCGTTTGGCCGTCGGTTTGTGGATGGTATGCCGAAGAGAATAGGATCTTGATTCCGAGCTTGGCGCATAGCGTCTTCCAAAAGTAGCTAAGGAACTTGACGTTGCAGGATATGTCTCCAATGTATCTATAATTTTTTATTGGTCCATGCTATTATATTATCTGTTTTGGATGTTTTATATGCATTACTATGCTATTTTATATCATTTTTGGGATTAACTTATTAACCTATAACCTAGTGTCAGTTTTTGTTTTTCCCTTGTTTTTGAGCTTCGCAGAAAAGGAATACCAAACGGAGTCCAATCGGAATAAAACTTCACGATGATTTTTCTTGGACCAGAAGACACCCAGGAGAGTTGGAGTTCATGTCAGAAGAGCCACGAGGCGGAGACAAGGGTGTCGTCGCGCCCAGGGGGGTAGGGTGCACCCCCCTAACTTGTGGGCCCCTCGTGACCCCCTGACCTAGTTCTGCCTCATATAATTCACATATATTCCCAAACCACCAGAAGCATCCACGAAAACACTTTTCCACTGCCGCAACCTTCTGTTCCCGTGAGATCTCATCTTGGGGCCTTTTCTGGCATCCTGTCGGAGGGGGATTCAATCATGGAGGGCACACTACAAAAAAAGACACATCCGTGACATTTTGGGCCGAACGAATTTTTTTCCTGTCATACTTATGACACTTCTATGATGATAATGGTGACAAAACCCGGTATCATCATAGACGTGGTGGGCTCCTACTTCTATGACAAAAAATCATGACAGAAAATGGGCTTTTTGTCCTGGGCGGGCCGGAGAAGCAGCTGCATGACATTCTTTGGGCCATCCATGACGGAAAAAACCATGGTAGAAGCGAGGGCGAGGAAAATTTCGGGGAGTTCCCGGTTACGGTGGGTGGTCGGGGGCCGAGCGATGCCCGTTTCTCTCGTACATGTGCGACGTGTGTGCGAGGCGTTGGCTCTAACTGAACCCGAGCGAGGCGTTGGGCTCTAACTGAACCCAAGCGATTGCACTGCAGGCTACGCGTTACTGAACCCGAGTGATCGATCGATGGCTGTTAACTGAACCCGATCGAATGATTCCTTC
>NC_057795.1:454652230-454672376 GCF_018294505.1 Triticum aestivum | reverse complement strand
GGATGAACAGGACCCCGTGGTGTTGCCTCTAGATGAACATGACCCTGATCAATCGAGCCGATTGGGGATGGATGAACAAGACCCCGTGGAGGGCTGGATGAACAGTACGACCCCGTGGAGGGATGGATGAACAGTAGACAGTGGAGGGGTGGATGAACAGTAGCCCATGGAGGGGTGGTTGAACAGGAGCCCGTGGAGGGGTGGTTGAACAGTAGCCGGTGGAGTAGCGCACGGTGGAGGCTGGATGAACAGGAGCCCGTGGAGGCTGGAGGAGGTCGACGGTGGATGAATAGTAGCCCGTGGAGGCTGGAGGAGGTCGACGATGGAGATGAACAGTATCCCGTGGAGTTCCGTTTTGCGGTACGCCACACCCCTCCCGATGAACAGGACCCCCGTTTCGACCGTAGTGCTCCAAGACAAGTCCGTTTCATCCGTTTTGCGGTACGCCATACCCCTCCCGATCAATAGGACCCCCGTTTCAACCATATTAGGTCCGTTTCCTCCGTTTTGCGGTACGCCAGACCCCTCCCGATGAACAGGATCCCGTTACGAACGTGGCCGGTCAAACACAAGGCCGTTTCCACCATTTTGTGGTACGCCATGCCTCGTTTCCATCGCCTATTCCGTCCAAGCCGGTTGGCTCCCACGCGTTCCATTTCCTCCCAATGAATACGACACATTTCGTTGCCTCCCCATGAACACGACGCATTTCGTTGCCTCCCCATGAACACGACGCATTTTGTTGCCTCCCCATGAACACGGTGATGACGCAGTTTCTCCATTCCGACCCAGCCATGTACACGAGCCCTGGCCATACGTATGCGCGAGTAGGCGTTCGAGACCCCGCCCGTATGTACGTACGTGGCCGTATTTTCTTTCTTGCACCCTGTCCGTTGTACATACGTGTACATGCTACGTGCGCGCCTCTACTACGACACGTGCACACCTCTACTAAGACACGTGCGTACCTCTACATCGACCAGTATGTACATACATGTTCACGACCAGAATGACAACGCTACGTATGCTTCGACCAGGTGGGTCCTGACTGTTAGGCACTTCCTTGCCTGCGAAGATGTAGCTGGTGGGTCCCAACAGTCAGGGGGTGAATCGTTTTTTTCCCGGACGCACTTCCTTGCGTGCGAAGATGTAGCTGGTGGGTCCCAGCAGTCAGAGGGAAACGTTTTTTTCACAAAATATGATGACCCGTTCGGTGGGTCCCTGCTGTCAGGTGGAGGAATAATTATTTGCGCGTAATAAGGAGGCACTTCCTTGCGGCCGTCGTGGACCCAGCTGTCAGTCTCTCCACGTACAGTACTCTTCCGATGGAAGTCGTTCCTTGACCACGTTGACCATGCCGCGCCGAGAGCACCAGGGCGGTGGACGATGGCGAGGCCTAGGAAGGGGACGACGCGGAGCTGGGGAAGACACGGTAGTGGAAGCCCGCGCGGAGAGGAGTATGAGGGTTCACTGGTTTGGCTGCGGTGTGAGGCTGCCATCGCCGCAGAATAACAGGGGGTGTGGGTGAGTAGAGGGATGGCCTGGCCAGCGGTGGGAGTAGTAGGGGGCGGTGAGGCCTCCGCAGCATCACAGCCGGCCACGGGAGGTAGGAGCACGCGGCACGACCAACACTGGTTTGGGCGGCTGGAGCAAGAAGACCAGAGGTTGAAGAAGCACTACGGCTGTTGGATGGACATCGTACGGTCACTGGAGCTAGAATCGTTCATGTTGACTAAGTTGACAAAGCCCTCCGTCCCCGTCAACTTAGTTGGCCCACAAGTCATCCTCCCACTATGGTGGGTCCCAGCTAGCAGGGGGTATTCATTTTTTTGTGCGTAATAAGGAGGCACTTCCTTGCGTGCGAAGATATAGCTGGTGGGTCCAACCTGTGAGCGGGGGAACGTTTTTTTTTCGCGAAATATAGAGGCCCTTCCGGTGGGTCCCAGCTGTCAGGTGGAGGAATCATTATTTTGCGCATAATAAGGAGGCGTTTCCTTGTGCGCAGCTGTGGACCCAGCTGTCAGCCTCTCCACGCACAGTCCACATCCGATGGATGTCGTTCGTTGACCACGTTGACCAGGCCGCGCTGAGAGCACCATGGCGGTGGACAACGGCGAGGCCTAGGAACGGAACGACACGGAGCCGGGGAAGACTCGGCAATGGTTGCCCACGTGGTGGGGAGTACGAGGGTTTACTGGTCCGACTGCCATCGCTGAAAAATAACAGGAGGTGTGGGTGAGTAGAGGAATGGCCTGGCCAGCAATGAAGTAGGGTGGGGCAGTGCGGCCTGTGCGGCAGCACAGCCGGCCATGGGAGGCGGGAGCAGGCAGTCCCACCGGAGCTGGTTTGGGCGGCTGGAGCAAGAAGATGATATTGAAGAAGCAGCACGGCCGTTGGATTAACATCCAACGGTCACTGCTGCTAGAATCGTTTGTGGACTAAGTTGACAAAGCCAAAGTACACGTCAACCTAGTAGACCCACAAGTCAGCCTCCAAATCTGTCCCAAACAGCATACAACCCAAAATTTCTAGCCTGATTCAAAATAATTTTAAATCTAAATATACCTTAATTTAAATTCATTGACATTTTACCCGCACAAAAACAATGAAATTTAAAATATCAAAATCCAAAAGAAAACAGTATTTTGGAACTAATTGCCTGTTTTCCGTATTTTTTCATTTTACAACCCATTTATTATTACTCATAGCCCATTTCTTATTACTTATAGCCCATTTTCTGGGCAAAATGCATCCCTCCTCGTCTTGAAAGATTTCTGGCCCAGCAGGGTGTAGAAAAGCAGGTAGGCCTACGTTGGTTATTCTGCAAAAAACAAAATAGCTGGCTAGCCATTTTCAGAAAGGAAAAAAACAAACTGGGATGGTCATGTGCTAAACATATGTAATAAAAGCCTGGGCTAGACGGACCACGGGTCCCGCACAACCCAGTTGATACCCTTCTCCGTCCCGAAAAAACAAAACTACTGCGCGCACTGCTGGGGCCCTACTGTCATCCTCACCATGTATAGTCATCTCCTTATTCCTCTCGGTTGTTGACCATGTTGACAACACCAGAGGGCGGCGCCGCGACGAGCGAATCAAGGCGTAGGACGATGGTGAGGCCTCGGATGGGAACGAACAGGAGCCGGGGAAGATGCGCAGAGTTTTAGGGTGTGATGTGGCCACGATGCATGCGCGGAAGCACAACCAACCGTGGGAGGCGGGAGCAGGTGGTCCCGCCGGCGCTGGTTTGGCTTTGGAGGCTCGAGCAAGAAGAGACTGAAGAAACACAACAGAAGTTGAATGTCAATCCAACGGTCAAGGTTGGCAAAATCGTTTGTTGACTAAGCCGACACCAAGTAGCATACTTTTTTATATATAGGAAGAAAAGAAAAACTGGGCTCGTTGGCATGATAACATTCCCGAAACTGCGACCGTTCGATCTTGTGTCGCAACTAAAATTGTGAGGACAATGCATTCGTCTGCCGTCCTCCTCCCAGGGAATGTTCGCCACATAATAAGTGACTAGCACCCTTGGTTTTCAACCGAGAGGTCTTGGGTTCGAGTCCCAGGAACTCTCAATTTTGTCCTCCTTCTTTCCTCGTAAAAAAGGGAAAGAAAATCAAAGACTTGGGAAGGCGTACAGAACAAGCTAGTGTACCAGTAAAGAGATGTTGCCGAGTTTTAGAAAAAAGAGAGACGTGCTCCTGTAGCTGGTTTGAATCCAAACCTAGACTATGACTATATATGGTGCTATGCTACTCTGCAAGTAATGAAACTGACATATCCAACGTTCGCTTCTCCTCTTCTCTACTTACTATGCCTAGCATCAGAAGCTCTGGCCGCAGCAACCATGTCCGCCGGCTGCTCGTCCACCTGCTCTTCAGCAGGCAACAACCAGATATGCGCCAAGTCGCCACCCGTACCATCGCATGTGGGTCTCATCACACCCCCGCCGACACGCGCACCGTAGCCGATTGCTCATCGCAACCCGCTGTCGTTGGTGTGGTGCCACTGCTGCAAATCACACAGAGTCATCCATCGCGTCTCAACCACAATCTTCAACCCTGGCCGAGTCTTCTACAAATGCCTGAATCATGGGGTAATAATATGTTTAAGTGTTGTTCTGCTGCTTTCTGTTGCTGATTTTTTTAATAGTTTGGTTGATGATCTTCCAATTTGATTTGTGCAGAAATGGGAAGATTTGTCTGATTTGTATTTCTGGGAAGTTGCTGATGTGGGGGAATTCAACTATGCTGATTATTTGGTTAGCCGAGGAATCCCAATACCAGCAGGTTGGGGTGTTGAACAAGTAACTGAAGGAACGGCAGAAGAGGAAGATGCAGAGCAGAAGGTTAAAGATGCAGTTCCTCTGATCATGGCCAAGCAACAGCTGCTGAACGGCCTTGACAGCAATGAGGATATGAAAGAGCTTGTGAAGATAATGGGCAAAATCGATGTGCTCTGTAGGATGATTGTCCCTTTATTTGTAGTGTATGTAGCACTCGTGATGTATTCAGTGGCTATGACATGAGCACTTTGCTGAAACTAGTAATGAATGAAACCTGTGTAGCAGGCTGCACGTAGTGTTGTGAACATCTAATGATTTCTATTAACGGAAATTAGGGGGTATCCCCTTTTGCTCATAAATAAATAAATAGCAGAGGCCCTGTCGGGTCAGCTTTGTTCTCATTCGAAGATGTCGAGCAAATTGCAGTCCAACAACAAACTATGTCATCAAATTCAAGTTTCACAGCCAAGTATGAGTACAACTAAACAACAATGTCATCATGTTTTAGTTGTCATACAATCACCAAACACAAATCAGCATACATAACAAGTGATGTTCTCACAGCAAAATACTAAACAACATGTTCAAGGTTTCAGTTGTCATAGCAAATACAATTTCACATAGTAGATAAAAAACGTCTTCTGACAGGGAAATACGATAAAAGCAATGTAATCATCATCCGTAGCAACAGCGTCAACATCTTCGCCATGTGTATCAGTCTGAATCGTAATTCCCCATGATGTCATCTTCTTCTTCGTCCTCAACGTCCTCGAACATTGGCTTCTTCTTGATCAACTCTTGTATGTCCACAATACGACAGACAATCTTTTCGCCGGCGTCATTGACGTGATGGTTCTCAAAGATGTTAGGAACATCTATGTTATCTTGTACATCAGGAGCAGTGTAAGCATCATCTTGTTGCGCAACTTCATTAAACGAATTCCCCTGCTCAAACCTTTGCAATACTCTCTAGTCATCGCTACATGCAAATGTGTCTTCCAAGAAAAATATCTGTGTTGCTTGATTTGCCAAAATAAAAGGCTCGTTGGTCTGGTACGCCGCCTTGACATTGATGGATTTGAAATAATCATCAGCTTTGGGTTTTGCGATCCTGGAAAACATGTTATACCAATGACAGCACAACAGAACCACACATCGATGATCCTCGAAACTGGAGATATACTGCAACTAAACAATGCCTGTTATGTTAGCATACATTTCAGTTGTCTCTTTGTCATACGTATCTGTGCTCATGATGGCACTGTTTTGTGTCTTCCTACCTTCGTCTCGTGCAAGGGTGTTGTAGCGCACATCTCCAACAACGCAAGATTCGTAATGTCTTACCCGAGTATCAGGACCCATTGCTAGTGAGTAAAGGGCATCATCAACTGCCTGCCCATCCTCCCACATCTTTTTAACCTATGGTTAGAAAATAGACAAGCTGATCATCTTATGTACTCAATATATTAAAAAAACTTACAGTGCAATTCAAAAGCTTACATGGCTCCTGAACCATTTCGCAAATCCTGCCATAACCAGTTTGTCAATGTTTCTTGGATTTTGCGTCAGTAACTCCTTTTTGTAGATGCTGCACAACATAGTGATCGCATCAAACATCTAAATATATAAGAATGTGCTGCAAGTTTAGTAGATTATTATGTATAAGCTGCAGTACTGCACTTACTTGATATAAGGTAGTATCTCATGACAGTTATTCAACACATACCAAACCATTTTGTCCAAATCTTTAGGTTTGTCCTCTTGTCGACTCCTCCCTGTAAGTCGAACAGAATAATCAAAAACATTGAGCCCGGGATTGTCTTCACCCACCTCTTTGCTAAGCTGATCAGCTGTTTCAATGTATTTTGAGCAGAATGTCAACGCTTCTGTAGCAATGTAGGCCTCTGCAATGGAACCCTCGGGTCTAGCTCTGTTCCTAACATAGACCTTGAAAGTGCCTAGACGCCTTTCAATAGGGTACATCCATCCATACTGTACTGGACCTCTAAGTAGTGCCTCATCAGGTAGATGAACAGCCAAATGCACCATCACATCAAATAAGATTGGAAGATATATCTTCTTAAGGTCGCATAGGATAGTTGGTATCTTGTCTCTAAGACGCTCCAAAGCATCTATCCTGATATTTATATTGCAGAGTTCCCTGAAGAATTGTCCCAACTCTGCAAGTGCTCTGTATAAGTCAGGGCGGCCCAATCCTCTAAGGATAACAGGTAAAACCCTTTGAAGTAGGACGTGGCAGTCATGAGTTTTCAACCCTTGTACCTTGTTTCCATCTGCACTGACTCTCCTTTCAGGGTTGGAAGCAAATCCATGTGGGAATCTCACACGTGACAGGACCTCGCAAAATTCTTTTCTTTTTACCTTGTCCAAGACGTTCACAGCTGGTGCCATATCCCGTGGTTTACCTTCATCTTGCACCTGCAAATCCTGTCTGATACCCAGGTGTGTCAAATCAATTCTAGATTTTAAGGTATCTTTAGTCTTGCCTTGAATATTAAGAAGTGTGCCGATAATGCTGTCACATATATTTTTCTCGATGTGCATCACATCAAGATTATGCTGCAGATCTAAATCTTTCCAATACTCCAAGTCCCACAAAGTGGACCTGCGGGTAAACAATAATCTCTCTTCTGTCCTGCCACACTTCCTTTTCCCGCTACCATTACCAGGATGGTTTCCTGGTGTAATATGCCTGACCTTCTCTAATTCCACTTGCAACTCATCGGTAGTGAGCCTCTTTGGCGCATCACGGTTTTCATGCTTTGCATTGAACACATGTCTTCGGTATTTTCTAGGATGCGGCTTGTCCTTGGCAAGGAAACGACAGTGTCCAATGTAACATATCTTGCTAAGTATTGCGTATGACAGCGGATTACTATCACAGTGAACACATGCATTGTAACCATGTGTCGTTCGCCCTGACATAGTGCCCAAAGCCGGATAATCATGGATGCAACAAATTATAACAGCACACAGAAAGAAATCAGCTGGTGGGCGGATATATAGGTCTCGAGTGAGAACACCCCTCCATAGCTATTGAAGTTCCTCCACAAGAGGCTCCATGAACAAATCAAAATCCTTTCCAGGACTTTTTGGACCTAGGATGAGCAAGGCCATCATGTAGTTTGATTCTTTAGTGTAGACATTTGGAGGCATGTTGTAAGGATAACAAGCACTGGCCACATGCTATATGTGGCGCTCTGGTGGCCAAATGGGTTAAATCCATCTGAAGCTAAGCCAAGTCTAATGTTTCTCGGGCCAGCAACAATTTTTTTGTGTTTATGATTGAAGCTTTTCCACTCACTACCATGAGATGGATGGCTCATTACATTCTGATCTTTGTACTCCTGGTTCCTAGAATGCCACAGCACATCCTCTCTTGTTTCAGCATCATGAAACAACTTCTGCAATCTTGGTATAATTGGAAAATGTCTCAGAACATTATGAGGAATCCTCTTCACAGCATCGCCATCTTTCCATCTTGATGATTTGCATTTCGGGCATTCACTTAAGTTGGCATAATCCTTCCTAAACAGAACACAATTATTCTTACAAACATGGATCATATCATATCCAATTCCAACTGCACGAAGGAAAGTCTTCATTTTACTGTAGGTGTGTGGCAGCTCAGACACATCTGGGAAAGATTTGCGGAAAGCAGCCAACATCGCATCGAATGATTTGTTGGTCATCCGCTCAGATGTCTTCACCTGAAGAAAGGTGACCATAGCTGAGAATACTGGCAGCTTATTTCCTGGGGTGACAGCCACGTTGCATTGTTCCAATATGCGGGCCCATCGTTTTTCTTCTGCAGGTGAAAGTTCACGGAATGCACGAGCATTTCATAGCATTGTTTCAATGTTGGTCAAACTCACTGGCTCCGCCACCACCACCACCACCTCCTCTTCCACCTGAGCATTAGGCAGATCAAGATGGTGATTTGCTGCTTCCACATAGTCAATAACATTGGTGTTCATAGTTTCACCATGATGAACCCACCTAGTATATGTGACCTGTTGGAAATATGCCCTAGAGGCAATAATAAATTAGTTATTATTATATTTCCTTGTTCATGATAATCGTTTATTATCCATGCTATAATTGTATTGACAGGAAACTCAGATACATGTGTGGGTACATAGACAACACCATGTCCCTAGTAAGCCTCTAGTTGACTAGCTCGTTGATCAATAGATGGTTACGGTTTCCTAACCATGGACATTGGATGTCGTTGATAACGGGATCACATGATTAGGAGAATGATGTGATGGACAAGACCCAATCCTAAGCCTAGCATAGAGATCGTGTAGTTCGTATGCTAAAGCTTTTCTAATGTCAAGTATCTTTTCCTTAGACCATGAGATTGTGCAACTCCCGGATACCGTAGGAATGCTTTGGGTGTACCAAATGTCACAACGTAACTAGGTGGCTATAAAGGTGCACTACAGGTATCTCCGAAAGTGTCTGTTGGGTTGGCACGAATTGAGACTGGGATTTGTCACTCCGTGTGACGGAGAGGTATCTTTGGGCCCACTCGGTAGGACATCATCATAATGTGCACAATGTGATCAAAGAGTTGATCACGGGATGATGTGTTACGGAACGAGTAAAGAGACTTGCCGGTAACGAGATTGAACAAGGTATCAGTATATCGACGATCGAAGCTCGGGCAAGTACAATATAGTTAGACAAAGATTGAGTCCTTGACATCGTGGTTCATCCGATGAGATCATCGTGGAACATGTGGGAGTCAACATGGGTATCCAGATCCCGCTGTTGGTTATTGACCGTAGAACGTCTCGGTCATGTCTGCATGGTTCCCGAACCCGTAGGGTCTACACACTTAAGGTTTGATGACGCTAGGGTTATAAAGGAAGTTTGTATGTGGTTGCCGAATGTTGTTCGGAGTCCCGGATGAGATCCCGGACGTCACGAGGAGTTCTGGAATGGTCCGGAGGTAAATATTTATATATGGGAAGTCCTATTTTGGCCACCGGAAAATGTTCGGGAATTTTCGGTATTGTACCGGGAAGGTTCTAGAAGGTTCCGGAGTGGGGCCCACCTGCATGGGGGGACCCACATGAACGTGGGTAGTGGGGGCAAGGCCCCACACCCCTGGTCAAGGCACACCAAGATTCCCCCTTAGAAGGAATAAGATCATATCCCAAAGGGATAAGATCAAGATCCCTAAAAAGGGGGGATAACAATCGGTGGAGAAGGAAATGATGAGATTTCTTTCCTCCCACCTTTGCCAACGCCCCAATGGACTTGGAGGGCAAGGAACCAGCCCCCTCCACCCCTATATATAGTGGGGAGGCGCATGTGAGCTTTACAAAAGTTCTGTCGCAGCCCTCCCCCTCTCCCAAGTCCTCCTCCTCTCCCGCGGTGCTTAGCGAAGCCCTGCAGGATTGCCATGCTCCTCCACCACCACCACACCGTCGTGCTGCTACTGGATGGAGTCTTCCTCAACCTCTCCCTCTCTCCTTGCTGGATCAAGGCATGGGAGACGTCACCGGGCTGTACGTGTGTTGAACGCGGAGGTGCCGTCCGTTCGGCACTAGGATCTCCGGTGATTTGGATCACGACGAGTACGACTCCTTCAACCCCGTTATCTTGAACGCTTCCTCTTAGCGATCTACAAGGGTATGTAGATGCACTCTCCTTCCCCTCGTTGCTAGTCTCTCCATAAATAGATCTTGGTGACACGTAGGAAAATTTTGAATTTTTGCTACGTTCCCCAACAGTGGCATCATGAGCTAGGTCTATGCGTAGTTTCTATGCACGAGTAGAACACAAGTTGTTGTGGGCGTTGATTTTGTTCAATATGCTTAACGTTACTAGTCCAATCTTGTTTCGACGGTATTGTGGGATGAAGCGGCCTGGACCGACCTTACACGTACACTTACGTGAGACAGGTTCCACCGACTGACATGCACTTGGTGCATAAGGTGGCTAGCGGGTGCCAGTCTCTCCCACTTTAGTCGGAACGGATTCGATGAAAAGGGTCCTTATGAAGGGTAAATAGCAATTGGCATATCACGTTGTGGTTTTGCGTAGGTAAGAAACGTTCTTGCTAGAAACCCATAGCAGCCACGTAAAATATGCAAACAACAATTAGAGGACGTCTAACTTGTTTTTGCAGGGTATGCTATGTGATGTGATATGGCCATGAAGAATGTGATGAATGATATGTGATGTATGAGATTGATCATGTTCTTGTAATAGGAATCACGACTTGCATGTCGATGAGTATGACAACCGGCAGGAGCCATAGGAGTTGTCTTTATTTATTGTTTGACCTGCGTGTCATTGAACAACACCATGTAATTACTTTACTTTATTGCTAACCGGTAGCCATAGTAGTAGAAGTAATAAGTTGGCGAGACAACTTCATGGAGACATGATGATGGAGATCATGATGATGGAGATCATGGTGTCATGCCGGTGACGACGATGATCAGGGAGCCCCGAAGATGGAGATCAAAAGGAGCAAAATGATATTGGCCATACCATGTCACTATTTGATTGCATGTGATGTTTATCATGTTTATGCATCTTATTTGCTTAGGACGACGGTATTAAATAAGATGATCCCTCATTAAAATTTCAAGAAAGTGTTCCCCCTAACTGTGCACCATTGCGAAAGTTCATCGTTTCGAAGCACCACGTGATGATCGGGTGTGATAGATTCTTACGTTCACATACAACAGGTGTAAGCCAGATTTACACACGCAAAACACTTAGGTTAACTTGACGAGCCTAGCATGTACAGACATGGCCTCGAAACACAAGAGACCGAAAGGTCGAGCATGAGTCGTATAGTAGATACGATCAACATGAAGATGTTCACCGATGATGGCTAGTCCGTCTCACATGATGATCGGACACGGCCTAGTTGACTCGGATCATGTAATCACTTAGATGATTAGAGGGATGTCTATCTGAGTGGGACTTCATAAGATGAACTTAATTATCCTGAACATAGTCAAAAGATCTTTGCAAATTATGTCGTAAGCTCGCGCTTTACTTCCACTGTTTAGATATGTTCCTAAGAAAATATAGTTGCAAGTTGATAGTAGCGATTATGCGATCAGTAGAAAGCTTATGTCCTTAATGCACCGCTCAGTGTGCAGAACCCCAAACGTCGTCTGTGGATGTTGCGAACATCGAAAATACACGTTTTGATAACTACGTGATAGTTCAGTTAAATGGTTTAGAGTAGAGGCACCAAAGACGTTTTCAAAACGTCGCGGAACATATGAGATGTTTCGAGGGCTAAAATTGGGATTTCAGGCTCGTGCCCACGTCAAGAGGTATGAGACCTCCGATGATTTTCTTAGCCTGCAAACTAAGGGAGAAAGCTCAATCGATGAGCTTGTGCTCAGATTGTCTGAGTGCAACAATCACTTGAATCGAGTGGGAGTTGATCTTCCAGATGAGATAGTGATGTTTCTCCAAAGTCATTGCCACCAAGCTGCTAGAGCTTCGTGATGAACTATAACATATCAGGGATACATATGATGATCCTTGAGGTATTCGCGATGTTTGACACCGCGAAAGTAGAAATCAAGAAGGAGCATCAATTGTTGATGGTTGGTGAAACCACTAGTTTCAAGAAGGGCAAGGGCAAGAAGGGATACTTCATGAAACGGAAAATCAGCTGCTGCTCTAGTGAAGAAACCCAAGGTTGAACCCAAACCCGAGACTAAGTGCTTCTGTAATAAGGGGAACAACCATTGGAGCAGCATTACCCTAGATACTCGGTAGATGAGAAGGATGGCAAGGTCGATAGAAGTATATTGGATATACATTATGTTAAGGTGTACTTTACTAGTACTCCTAGTAGCACCAAGGTATTAAGATACCGGTACGGTTGCTAAGTGTTAGTAACTCGAAATAAAAGAGCTACGGAATAAACGAAGACTAGCTAAAGGAGAGCTGACGATATGTGTTGGAAGTGTTTCCAATTTTGATGTGATCAAACATCGCACGCTCCCTCTACCATCAAGATTAGTATTAAACCTGAATAATTGTCATTTGGTGTTTGCGTTGAGCATAGACATGATTGGATTATGTCTATCGCAATACGGTTATTCATTTAAGGAGAATAATGGTTACTCTATTTATTTGAATAATACCTTCAATGGTATTGCACCTAATAGGAATGGTTTATTGAATCTCGATCGTAGTGATACACATTTTCATGCCAAAAGATATAAGATAGTAATGATAGTACCACTTACTTGTGGCACTGCCATGTAAGTCATATTGGTGTACAACGCATGAAGAAGCTCCATGTTGATGGATCTTTGGACTCACTCGTTTTTGAAAAGTTTGAGACATGCGAACCATGTCTATTGGTGTATACACATGAAGAAACTCCATGCAGATGGATCGTTTGGACTCACTTGATTTTGAATCACTTGAGATATGCAAATCATACCACATGGGCAAGATGACTGAAAAGCCTTATTTTCAGTAAGATGGAACAAGATAGCAACTTGTTGGAAGTAATACATTTTGATGTGTGCAGTCCAATAAGTGCTAAGGCATGCAGTGGATATCGTTATGTTCTTACTTCACAGATGATTTGAGTAGATACTAAGTATATTTACTTGATGAAGCACAAGTCTAAATTATTGAATGGTTCAAGTAATTTCAGAGTGAAGTTGAAGATCATCGTGACAAGAGGATAAAATGTCTATGATATGATCATAGAGATGAGTACCTGAGTTACGAGCTTTGGCACGCAATTAAGACACTGTGGAAATTGTTTCACAATTAATACCGCCTGGAACACCATAGTGTGATGGTGTGTCCGAACTTCATAGTTGCACCCTATTGGATATGGTGCGTACCAGGATGTCTCTTATCGAATTACCACTATCGTTCATGGGTTAGGCATTAGAGACAACCGCATTCACTTTAAAATAGGGCACCACGTAATTCCGTTGAGACGACACCGTTTGAACTATGGTTTGGAGAAACCTAAGTTGTCGTTTCTTAAAAGTTTGGGGCTGCGACACTTATGTGAAAAAGTTTCAGGTTGATAAGCTCGAACCCAAAGCGGATAAAATGCATCTTCATAGGACACCCAAAACAGTTGGGTATACCTCCTAATTCAGATCCGAAAGCAATAGGGATTGTTTCTTGAATCGGGTCCTTTCTCGAGGAAAGGTTTGTCTCGAAAATTGAGTGGGAGGATGGTGGAGACTTGATGAGGTTATTGAACCGTCACTTCAACAAGTATGTAGCAGGGCACATGAAGTTGTTCCTGTGGCGGCTACACCAATTGAAGTAGAAGCTTATGATAGTGATCATGAAGTTTTTGGATCAAGTCACTACTGTACCTCGTAGGGTGACAAGGATGCGTACTACTTTAGAGTGGTACAGTAATCCTGTCTTGAAGGTCATGTTGCTAGACAACAATGAACCTACGAGCTATGGAGAAGCGATGGTGGGCCCAAATTCCGACAAATGGTTAGAAGCCATGAAATCCGAGATAGGATCCATGTATCAGAACAAAGCATGGACTTTGGTGGACTTGCCCGATGATCGGCAAGCCATTGAGATAAATGGATCTTTAAGAAGAAGACGGACGTGGACGGTAATGTCACCATCTATGAAGCTCGACTTGTGGCAAAGAGTTTTTCACAAGTTCAAGGAGTTGACTACGATGAGATTTTCTCATCCGTAGCGATGCTTAAGTCCGTCGGAATCATGTTAGCATTAGCTGCATTTATGAAATCTGGCAGATGGATGTCAAGACGAGTTTCCTTACCAGTTTACGTAAGGAAAGGTTGTATGTGATACAACCAGAAAAGTTTTGTCGATCCTAAGGATGCTAAAAGGTATGCTAGCTCCAGCGATCCTTCTAAGGACTAGAGTAAGCATCTCGGAGTTGGAATGTGCGCTTTGATGAGATGATCAAAGATTTTGGGTTTATACAAAGTTCATGAGAAACTTGTATTTCCAAAGAAGTGAGTGGGAGCACTATAGAATTTCTGATGAGTATATGTTGTTGACGTATTGTTGATCAGAAATGATGTAGAATTTTTGGAAAGCATATAGGGTTATTTGAAAGGTGTTTTTCAATAAAAAACCTGGATTAAGCTACTTGAACATTGAGCATCAAGATCTATGAGGATAGATCAAAAAATGCTAAATGGTACTTTCAAATGAGCACATACCTTGACGTGATCTTGAAGGTGTTCAAGATGGATCAGTCAAAGAAGGAGTTCTTGCCTGAGATGTGAGGTACGAAGTTAAGACTTAAAGCTCGACCACGGCAGAATAGAGAGAAAGGACGAAGGTCGTCCCCTATGCTTTAGACGTAGGCTCTACAGTATGCTATGCTGTGTACCGCACCTGATGTGTGCCTTGCTACATATCTGGCAAGAGGGTACAAAGGTGATCAAGGAGTGGATCACCAGATAGCGGTCAAAATTATCCTTAGAGGAATAAGGATATGTTTCTCGATTATGGAGGTGATAAAGAGTTCGACGTAAAGGGTTACGTCGATGCAAGCTTTAACACCTATTCGAATAACTTTGAGTAGCAAACCGGATACGTATAGTGGAGCAACCATTTGGAATAGCTCCAAGTGGAGCGTGGAAGCAGCATTTACAATATGACCTAGAGATTTGCGAAGTACATATGAATCTGAATGTTGCAGACCCGTTGACTAAAACCTCTCTCACAAGCAAAACATGATCAAATCCCAGAACTCATTGAGTCTTAATCACATGGTGATGTGAACTAGTTTAGTGACACTAGTAAACTCTTTGGATGTTGGTCACATGGTGATGTGACCTGTGAGTGTTAATCACATGGCGATGTGAACTAGATTATTGACTCTAGTGCAAGTGGGAGACCGTTGGAAATATGCCCTAGAGGCAATAATAAATTAGTTATTATTATATTTCCTTGTTCATGATAATCGTTTATTATCCATGCTATAATTGTATTGACAGGAAACTCAGATACATGTGTGGGCACATAGACAACACCATGTCCCTAGTAAGCCTCTAGTTGACTAGCTCGTTGATCAATAGATGGTTACGGTTTCCTGACCATGGACATTGGATGTCGTTGATAACGGGATCACAACATTAGGAGAATGATGTGATGGACAAGACCCAATCCTAAACCTAGCACAGAGATCGTGTAGTTCGTATGCTAAAGCTTTTCTAATGTCAAGTATCTTTTCCTTAGACCATGAGATTGTGCAACTCCCGGATACCGTAGGAATGCTTTGGGTGTACCAAACGTCACAACATAACTGGGTGGCTATAAAGGTGCACTACAGGTATCTCCGAAAGTGTCTGTTGGGTTGGCATGAATCGAGACTGGGATTTGTCACTCCGTGTGACGGAGAGGTATCTCTGGGCCCACTCGGTAGGACATCATCATAATGTGCACAATGTGATCAAATAGTTGATCGCGGGATGATGTGTTACAGAACGAGTAAAGAGACTTGCCGGTAACGAGATTGAACAAGGTATCGGTATACCGACGATCGAATCTCGGGCAAGTACAATACCGTTAGACAAAGGGAATTGTATACGGGATTGATTGAGTCCTTGACATCGTGGTTCATCCGATGAGATCATCGTGGAACATGTGGGAGCCAACATGGGTATCCAGATCCCGCTGTTGGTTATTGACCGTAGAACGTCTCGGTCATGTCTGCATGGTTCCCGAACCCGTAGGGTCTACACACTTAAGGTTCGATGATGCTAGGGTTATAAAGGAAGTTTGTATGTGGTTGCGGAATGTTGTTCGGAGTCCCAGATGAGATCCTGGACGTCACGAGGAGTTCCGGAATGGTCCGGAGGTAAAGATTTATATATGGGAAGTCCTATTTTGGCCACCGGAAAATGTTCGGGAATTTTTAGTATTGTACCGGGAAGGTTCTAGAAGGTTCTGGAGTGGGGCCCACCTGCATGGGGGGACCCACATGAACGTGGGTAGTGGGGGCAAGGCCCCACACCCCTGGTCAAGGCGCACCAAGATTCCCCCTTAGAAGGAATAAGATCATATCCCGAAGGGATAAGATCAAGATCCCTAAAAAGGGGGGATAACAATCGGTGGGGAAGGAAATGATGAGATTTCTTTCCTCCCACCTTTGCCAACGCCCCAATGGACTTGGAGGGCAAGGAACCAGCCCCCTCCACCCCTATATATAGTGGGGAGGCGCATGGGAGCTTTACAAAAGTTCTGGCGCAACCCTCCCCCTCTCCCAAGTCCTCCTCCTCTCCCGCGGTGCTTGGCAAAGCCCTGCAGGATTGCCATGCTCCTCCACCACCACCACGCCGTCGTGCTGCTGCTGGATGGAGTCTTCCTCAACCTCTCCCTTTCTCCTTGCTGGATCAAGGCATGGGAGACGTCACCGGGCTGTACGTGTGTTGAACGCGGAGGTGCCGTCCGTTCGGCACTAGGATCTCTGGTGATTTGGATCACGACGAGTACGACTCCTTCAACCCCGTTCTCTTGAACGCTTCCGCTTAGCGATCTACAAGGGCATGTAGATGCACTCTCCTTCCCCTTGTTGCTAGTCTCTCCATAGATATATTTTGGTGACACGTAGGAAAATTTTGAATTTTTGCTACGTTCCCCAACATGACCGACATCCCATACAAGTGTAGATGATTTTGCACAATTGACTTGGGTCTTGTAACTGAATCTATAATAACTAAATAGATGATCCCCACTAACCTATTTCTCTACACATGCAAGCTATACACATCAGCAAGCTTCTGATTGGTCCACATCATGCAGCCAAGCTTCGTCATCATACCTTTCCAATTTAATTTTCCTTTCTGTTCTGCCGAGCGACGCAAAGAAACTCATTATCTTCCCTCCACGGAGTTGTCTCGCCTTCCTATCCCAAGCACCACAGTCTATTCATCTCCTCCATTATTAGATTCCTCTTGGTCCCAGGTTTCTCCTGTCTCATGCATCACATTGATTAATTCCTGTCCTCTTCGTCTCCTCCAAATTGCAGTAACTGATGGAACAATCCCAACACGTTCTCTACCCTTAAAGTTGTACAACTGCGTTGTCCCCGCCGTCTCCACAGTAGCTGGGAGGTAGTGCCCCTGCTCTGACCTGAATCCCAGCCGTACCCCTCCTCAGTTGTGTTGTTCCTGTCACCTCCACCACAGGTGGGATCCTGGTAGGCAGTGCCCTCCGTTCTCAATCCCCTCCCCGTTCTACGAAAGCTCGATGACTATCTTCCAGTTTCTGATTTAGCAGGTTTTCGCCCGACGGGACAGATTTGCTGGCCTGTGTCATCCACTCTCATCGCCGGGTGCTGCCCGCGTGCTGGATGGAACTAATCTCTAGCCCTTGCCGATGCCGATGGCTCGCCAAATAATGTCATTATAGAGTTCCCCCTAATGCATGTCGCCCTCTACCTTTTGATTTCTTATGTCATGTCTATATTCAGTATGCTGATTTTGTTATAGTTGTCTTTTGATGCCATAGTTTGATCTCTGAATTCACTCAAATTGGTAGGAATGACACAAAAGACAGATTCTCACGTAGACACCAAGAAGCAAAGCCGGTGCAAGAAAAATAAATCGAGACCAAGCACCACTCAGACTTGCCAGCAACAAAACGAATTTCAGGGCAGGACTAATCACTACATCACAGATTGGAGGCACTTCAAGGAAATCCAAGTATGTAAAACACCACAACTGAAAATTGGTCGTGCGACATTAGATTACTCCTGTTATCTGTATGTATGTAGATTCAAGTCAAGGCAGTGGGAAGTCTTTTCAGGACATTAGACTATATCAGGTATGCCTGAATTGTTTATGCGGTCTAGTGTGTCGTTCCTACCACTGATATGCTTGCAGGACATATCAGGTATGGGTTGCAAACAAGGGATATTAACATGTGTGTCCTAATAAGTGTACGCAAGAAACTAATGTTGGAGTAGGAGTTTTTCTATCTTCTAATCAGTTACATGCTCCATTCCAAATTATAAGAAATTGTTCATTTCAGTCCGTATGTAGTACATCTTTAATTGTTCATTAAAATATCCAAAACATCTTATATTTCAGAATGAAGGTAGTATATCTTTCAATGTTGAACCTTTTTCTTGATCTATCACACAACCTGACTAGTGCATATTACATTTACAATGCATAGAGACTGCTTCGATGCCACTAATTATTCTGTTTCTATCTTTTGGTCTACACCATGGTTGCCTTTCAATTATGAGCTAAAGAGCCATCTATTTTTTATCAAGCCTTCGGAAGTTCAGATGTTCAAACAAAAGCACATCGGTGCTCATGCTTTTCTCCGTGGCTAGACTCATGTATTGCAAGTGCTTTGCCACTCCAGTCGATTTCTATTTTCAAATGTCGCATAAATATCTGGCATACTCTTCCTAAGCAAAAGAAATCTTCTCTATGACCCACGTAAGGTTTCAGCTTTTGTGCTGCTCACCTTCTCTCTTATTTTCATATTTACGTACTCTTCTGGCGTTCCTTCTTTGTTATGCCTACTGTGTGTGTCTATCAAGGCGAATGGAAAGTCTTTCATCCCCCGGTGCTGCAGAACACACTCTCAGGTGATGTATTCCCTAATATGTGCAAAGGACATTATTTTTTGTACAATTCATCTCATCTTGCTTTTATAGTACAAAGGTTATATTGTACTAATGTCAAATATCTTATATATCATGCAAACATGCCACCTCATCATACAATTGTCAATCATGCATGTGGAAAAACCCACCATAATATTCAACATGTTGTTTTCCTTTTAATTACTCTACCTCTTTCAATAAATATTGTTACAACTATACATAATCAAATATAATAAGTTATATGTTTTTTTATTTTGGTTCTCATTTATTAATACAAGGTTGCATCAACCAATTCCCGCAGCAACGCGCGGGGTATCCTCTAGTTCATACAACTGCTACACGGGCAGAGCACATCTGATTTCGGACCACCGTACCCATCTCTGATAAAGTTCATGAAGTTTTCAACCCCCTCGACATATGCAGCGGAGAATCTTTGAGCAGAAGTTATCCAAGTCCTATCCATCTATTAGACATACAAATTAGTTCTTCTACTAGATATTACAGGAAAAACATATATGCTTTTTTATGAAGTCCAGAAAAAAAATACCTAGGTCGATGTCTAAAGCTATGGCAAGATATTTGGATGAGCAGATCTAAGTAACGAAATATATATAAAGCTAATTCAGCAAACAGATTTGAGTGCTAAGTTATGGCAGGCTGTTTCAGCAGTCAATGAGGCCGAGCACATAGCCATCGAACTATCGAAGGCCATCACAGCAACAAATATCGAGTATAAAACGGTGTAGAGCTATTTCACCTAACAGATTGGCTATTAGACCATGGCAATCTACGTCACAATAAATATATGACAGGATATTTTAGCAACTAATCGGCCTTGGCATGCCATCTCAGCTAAGCAGATTGAGTTCAGAACAGGGCAAAGAAGCTTCTTAAGCAGAGCATATTGACTGTAAACTCCTTCGGCAAACAGTGAGATTAACAGCGTCTATCAGCTAACATTCAGCGCTACACAGACATGAACGGGGCCTCAGTCTAGAATGCACGTACCATGGGAGAAGCTGACCGCCGTGCGTCTCCACACGAACGTTGCCAGCGGTGGCCGCACGGACCGCCATGCGCCTCCACAAGAACATAGCCAGCGGTGGCGGCGTGGCTAGAGGACGGCAGTCTACGAGAGCGTACTATGGGAGCGAGAGGATCACCGTGCATCCCCTCGACGAACCGCGGTGCCGACGTACCGGCGTGACGGGGAGGGTGACTTTGGCGGAGCGAATGGA